>NW_019104176.1:0-125474 GCF_001856785.1 Myzus persicae | reverse complement strand
TGTACCTACCTAAATATATTATATAAGAAACCGGCTGTCCGCCCACCAATGACTCAGTGATATTATTTCAATTCGGCTTAAGAGGATTGCATGTACTGATACAACACACAAATGTACTGTGTCCAGTGTTTCTGTTTATCGTAAACGAGCGTTAGTATAATAATATTCCAAGAAATATCCATCTGGACTTCAGATTGGGGTTTTAAAGAACAATATATTTTTTGACACGTCTGGCTATAGTAATAGTACTTGATAGAACAACATTATTTTGAGATCTGTAGCATAATTATTAAAAAAACTATGATTAAAAGAACGAAAAAATTAACAAAATGTATCAAAGTCACCCCAATTTATGGTAGTTAACTATTCCGTTTTCACATATACAAATAATAGGTTAGATAACCTACCTATTATATACCTACAATTGTCTATTTTCCAAATGTGGGCTAATTTATCAAGTGACACCACTAAACCAACAAATTAATCATAAATGAACTAACTATACACGATACACATAGGTACACAACCTAACATCAAACCGCAGCCAAAGCATATTGGGCAAATGTTTCTTCAAGACTATTTTTGAAACCAAAAATGAATCTTAATAATTTAATATACCTAATTTAGATATTATGCGAACTTAACAAGAGTCAACATTATTCATACAAAATTCGGTACTCGTGTAGTATTATGGTATCTACCGCTGTATATATTATAATCTACATTTACTGTCAAATATATGACATTCATACAACTCTAATATACTATTTTATATTTTTATTTAATTTTATTACGGGAAGGTACCTGTGACTTGTGTTATTAAGGTAAACAAAATGTTATAACGATCAATGGTCAAACAATACTATAATAGCTAAATAGCTATTATAATGTATACTGTTAAAAATCTGGTCAATTATCGGTAAATATTCACCGAGACCCACAATACGTAATAAACTAATAACTCACTTTTAGATATTAAATTATTTTGGTCTGTGTTGTGTCCTTCTATCACGCTGTAGCAATAGTAATAGATTTGTTAGATCTTCAATGTGCCAACTTAAAGAGGAATGGCGGCGCGTCCATTATTAAGACACAACATGACAATTAATTTGAAGTTTTCTAGGATGACGTAAACGGTAAACACAGCATAGCAATATAATATAACGTATTAAAATATTTGACAATGATGATCACGAGTTGAAATGCATTAAGTAAATTTTAGTTAAATAAATTGTTATTAATCACTTATCAGTATGTAATATATTACAAATGTTAAATTTAATATAATTTAATTTTTGATTGTTCAAAGTCTCGATAAAATTAAAAAAAGAAGAGCCCTGGTAAGTTATTCTTTATATGATTTCATTTTGCGAAAATCTCGTGATCTAAAGTTTACATGACATATTTCTCAATTCATTCTTATACCATTGTGATATATAATATACTCAACTAAATACAAGTCAATAAAGTTTAAAAAAAGTTTCAGGTGAGTGGCATAATATCACCAACTGCGTAATTACGCTATAGGCGTGGACGTCAATAACCATCATGTATTAATTTCATATCGTACATATAAACTGTATATTCATCACCTACATACTTTTTTATAATATTATATCCAGCAATACACGTATGTTCATAATCATATGATTATAAGACATAATATGAATAATATCGGAAGTCTGCCTGTATTTGTTTAAAATTGCGTCGCAGCATCGTTATCGCGTTTTTTGTTTCGCCTTAATATCCGATACTCGCCCTCGGCAGAAGCAGACAGCGCGTCGTCATATATAATATGATACAATATACATTGAGCATTACAGAACATCACAATATCGTTAAAACGATTATGATAAATTGCCGTTCCGACTTCACCGCGAGTGGGCGTGACGAAAGCCTCCTGGAAACCAACACCATACCCTGCGCCAGACCCTGCAAAAATAATAATAACTATTACTATTATTGCTTCACCGCCCCTAACTGCAGAAATAACAAATCATTATCTAAAATGTAAATAACGCGTTATACGATCGCCTGTGCAGCTGTACCGCTGAAGGCCAAAGTGTAGATCTATGAGCTCAGTGTGTATTTAATATTTTTTATATGTGTATGTGTGGCGATAATCACCCGAGTAATCTTTTCTTCGGGTGTCGGAGGCGTGTTTTCATGCTAAATCTTGCTTCCGTCCGTACAGTAGTACAAAAATAAAATTATATACGCTTGCCAGTTATATAGTCTTGTAAAGAATAAGTATATTTTGTATTCGAAATACTCGAGGCCGGATTGAGTACCTATTTAGTATCGGCCCTTCGAAAAATATTTTTCAACCGGTCCATAATTTGCAATGGTAGCACATATTTTAATATTAATAATGAAAACTTTCAAAAAAAGTATTCGAATTTAAAAATATAAATATTAAAAAAAAACTAACAAAATCAGTAGATATTTGAATATATTTTTGTTAAGTAGAATATAGTGTTTAAAATACAAAAACATTATAAAAATACTTTTATTTAAACACCTACTGTTCAAAACTGGCTCATGCGTAGGTACCTACTTAAAAATGTTTGTTAAGTTCGATAATAATATTCATTAAAACGAAAGGTTTTAAGAGAACTTGATACCCGCATGTGTTGTCTCCGTCAACAATTGCGTAATATAGGACGCAAATTTTACACTTTTAGTGTAAAAATTAAAGTGAATTAGCTTATAAAATTTAAAGGTAAGATTATTATTTAGAGCTCTTGTTAATATTATAATTGTCAAGCAAGTTATGACCTTTTTTGAAACTGCACATTTTAAAATGATCATAACAGAGCTAAACTTGATTTTCTGAGCTTCGAGTTTGCTAAATTTCTAAGACGGGGACAACACAAGTGGGTATTACGTAGTTTTAATGAAAACATAAAATCATATTTATCACTGTTTCGAAATTTTGTGTAATTAATTAGGTGAATAAAAAATGCTGGTTAAGACAACATTCATAAAACAGTTAATTGTTTGAAATTCATGGCCTTTGAAAAAGTTACTTAGGCAATAAAAAAATCAAAAAAGAGAAATATGCCTAAAGAGCATAAGAAACATGCAAAGTAAAATAACACTTCCAGTTTCATCTGAACATAAAGTTGATTTAAGTCTATTTTTGTGTAAGCCACAGTAAAACAATTTATATTATGTATATGCTAAAATGTCCTCTGCATCCCTATAACTGATACCGTACATTGGTCGGATTTCGTATTATTTTTTATATACCTAACAGAAGTACGTATTAGTAGTTAAAAAATAAATATAAATGGACTTATATCTGTGCGTTGTTGCCGGCAGTGTACACTCAGATGCAGATGAAGCAGAACGCGAGGAACGGCAGATCATCGGAGGAGGACGATGACGACGTGGCGTCGCGGTCGCGGCACTCGGCCCGATCGCCGCCGTACTCGCCACCGTTCTCGCCGCGTCTGGGCCGACAGGCGATCATGGCGCGGCCGCAAGTGCCCAGACTGGGCCGCCAAACGTTGCTATACCGGCGGGACGCCAGGAACGCGTTGTACCAGCAGTCGAACGCGACGCTGCTCAGACAACAGCGACAGCAGCAGCAGCAGCAGCAGCAGCAGCAGCAACAACAGCCACTACAAGCCGCCACCGAATCGGCGGCGGTGCGACGTCAGGCCGTGTAGACGACTTTCGCGGGCTGCATCACTTGTGCTTTGAACCGGACGATCGACACAAGAACGAAACTCACACATTCATTATATATGTTATATTATATATTATGATTTAGCGTAGTCGGTATTTTTCGTAGTCTAATAAAAACGATAATGATAATATTATTATTATTATTATTATTGATATAATTGAATGTGTTTTAATATATAATAATTATTTGTTATTATAAATTTGGGACAGTCCTTAGGATTTCCAAGGCCCGTTACGGGAATTGGCCCAATACTACAATCCATTAAATTATACGACCAATTTGGTCTATAAGTCTACGAATAGCTGTTATTATTTATAACTTGGTAAACCTAAATTAAAGTACTAAAATAATAATAACAATAATACAGTGATTATTTAATTTGCCAAATTAATATTTTATGAATCCATAGTTGTAGGTACTGTGGATGAGAACAACAAGAGGAACTTATTAATTATTGGTACCTTATTAACTGAAAGGAACTTTAAAGTTCACTTGTAAGAGTGAAGAGGGAACATCAATAGTTCTGCAAACAATTGACTTAGGTACGTAGGAATACTTTAGGAAATAACTTTCTCTAAACGATATTATTAGTGGGCATAGTGTTTACTTTATAGTACCACAAAAGAGTCCCGTAGTACTACAGATGGCATGTAAATATGTAATCAACAAAAAAAGTTTTTCAGCACCACCTATTGTCTATTGGACGTTATTCAATCTACTCTCTAAACTCTTCCCGGTATCTCTGAAAACGATTCTTGGCATTAAAAAAAAAATCGGTTTAGTAGTTTTTGATTCTTTAAACCAATAAACCACAACCTTACATAGGTATTCACAGTAATATTGTATAATATACAAATTATAAACAGTTCAGCCTAGAATTACTATTCTGAAGTAAGTTAATTTGATATGCCTTTGGAGTTAAGCCCTTAAATTACATAAATGAAAAATAAATACCTTTATTTGTAATTTTTCAAAATATACCTAATTTTTAATTTATAAAATCATACTATTAATAAATATAGCAAAAATAACTTTTAAAACTTGTGTTGAATAAAATTTTTCTTATTATTATAATTATATGTTTATAGTTACAAATTAAAGATAGAAAACCCATAATTTAAAGAAAATAATAAATCAATTTTGTTTTTTTATATCATCTAGGTGTTTGAAAACTGAGATCTCTCAAATTTATACGTATAATTTACTACTTATAGGCTATAGGTGATTACTGATTACTATTAGTTATTATATATTTTAATTTTCAGACTTGTATTATAGTTGTTTATTATTTATTATTCATAATGATATATACTAATAAAGATTGTAAAATTGTAAAATTAAGAATTATGCCATCAAAACTAAAAAATACACTTTAAAATATAAACATTTAATATTTTTCTTCGTAATATTTTGAACTAATAATATATTTCTATCTTACTTGGGAACAAACCTAATATGGTAATATCCCTCAAAAAACATGTAAAAGCAATATCTACCGAACCCTTTACACATTGCCTCTTATATATTATATATTTAGATTATTATATTACCGTATAGACGTATAAAATATTGTCTGGTTGGGGAGTGATCCCTATATTATCGTCTAATGAGGTCTTGTTTACAAAACGGTGTACGTTTATATATATTCCGCCTCGAATCATGTGAGGGCCGAGCCCACCGAGACAATAATAATATATTATTGTAATTTGTAGCACCATAATATATTAATGCGCATACAGAGTGGTCTGTTTCACTGCAGGTTGCATTAACTTTTCGAATAGATATTAAACCAAAAAAAAACATTAGGTATGCTTAATATGGAAAATAAGAAAAAGAACTAGTAAAAAGTAAAACATTTTTGAAAAAGGATCCTCTCCCTCCCTCCGATTATTTTTATAAGTTCTGAGAATATTCAAATTTTACCTCTCAAAAGTGCAAAATATATAAAATTTACTACGAAAAGCCTCGGACCATATTTCTTCTTGAAAAAGTATCTTCATGCACAAAAATAAATAAATAAAAAAAACATATTTATAAAATCAATACATTGTTCGCTCCACTCAGAATCTAAAAATAATCTCCATATACAGTGGTTATTTATGTAGGAGGACAGGGATTATGAAAGGATATCATAGCTCAAATTCTTTAAATTGTCATTTTTTTACCCTCTACCATCGTTTATTTTTTTTTTAAATTACCCACCCCTTAGATTTTGAAAAATTAACTTTTTTCATTATGAGTAGCTTTTACGATGTTTTTTTTTCTACAAATATGTCTAAATATTCTTTTGATAAAAATATTTGGTTTTCTGAAATTTTAAAATTTGGTGTGAAAGGCAATAAATCAAACCGTACTACACTATATATAGTCGCTAAAGATATAATTTCTCAATAGACGAAAATATATTCGGTGAAACACTAAAATGTGCTTTAGGTATCTATTTATAATTTTAATATAACATAGTTAATTAAATACAAATATCAAATAATATCAAATTTATAAATTTGTATATTTCAATGTTAGTTGCACATATTTATTATTTCGTTTTTGTACCAGTACGATTATATGTGTTACTATGTTAGATCATATTATAATTTCATCGCATCTTAGGTCAGTAATTAGTTATTATTGATTGCAAATAAGGAATAAGGAATCATCAGTTATTTCGATCACTTACATAAAATTATATGGTACAATGTTTCCACTAAACGGTATACTACGTCGCACGTCGTATGATAAATATATCGTATTGTACGTCATAATATAATATTATGAATTACTAAAATGACGTCGTGGACTAAATCCGTAGCAATAAATACACACATCACACATAATAACACGATCAATAAAATATAATATGTATATTGTCTGCACATATTTGTATACACTTTATAACTATTAAATATTTAAATGTATGTACGACGCGTCATTTGTCATAAATATAAATAATACAATAATATTATAAAGACGATAGTAAAATTAATGATAATTATACTATATCGGGCATATAATATAGAATAAACAAAATAATCTAAGTTGAGCGCATTCGATATCATTCGAATCGATCGTGACATATATAGGGTGATCGTATTTTGATCTATATTTTTGGACAAGTGGCCACGAGAAAAAATAATATAATTATATATGTATTGTATATGTATAGGTACTTAAAAATATATTAAAATCAGGAGTGCATTGTTATTACTCAATAACATTTAGCCGTATACATTTCTAGATAATACGAGTACGTTAAATACAAAATTATAAATCTTAATGCAAGACATTTTTACACGTATATTATTACCTACCTATTATATTATCTTAGTTTTTTTGTAGATCAAATAATCGTGATCCTCTTCTATTATACACGTTGAACACGTACAAAATAATTTATTATTAGTTTAATAATACATAATACATTAATACATACCTAATATATTATAGTAGATATATCCTCTACCTAGCGAGAGAACACGCCGATTCTGCCTACACACACGCAACACCTTGCCATTAAGGCCGTTGTTCACCATGACATGGTGTCGCTTGGTAATTCGTAGAAGAACTGATTTTTGTCGGGTCACAAGTTTATGTTCTCTCGCAAGTCAAAGTATTGACAGACACGGATCTAGAAACTTGAAATGGAAGGAGGAGGGCTACATTTTTCAAAAAAATACAATTACAATTTTAGTATAGGTACATAATAGATTATATTTTATAGATACAATTTAAGAGGTAACAATAATAATATAATACTAACAATTTTATTGATATTTTAAATGTATGGTTTTTAAGACGTGCAGTGAATTATATATTGTATAAATAATTACATAATACATAATATTTCCAAGGAGGGGCTCAGGGACATTCGCCCTCCCCTCTGAATCCACGCCCGACTACTGGTACTTATTTGTGAAGATTTCGATGTACATATACAATTCATATAAATACAATCACAATACATGCAACTCGTTAAATATTTAATAGAAATATAAAATACGAAATCGTTTGTTATAGTTATAGAAATAATTGAGAAATACTCAAAAGATTTAAAAAAAAAAAAATAAATAATAATAAATGTGCAATCTTATTTCTCTCAATTTTATAGTAAGGCCGTGGTAATCGATATTTGCGTGGTGTATCATATTATTTTATTAGCAAGACTCACTTTTAGAAGCGTTCTGTGAGATGTATATTTATTAACTATGACATTATGTGCTGATCTAAAGATCGTTCCATCTACTTTCTGCCTTTTATTATTTCTGTATTAATGATAGACAAAATATTTTGTTCTGTGATTACAAGACACATTATTTCAACGGGCGATATATACCTATGTTGAACGGGTCTTATAATTAATGTATTCGTGATGTATATAATAATATGAAAAAATAAACATCGAAACGATCGCTATATATATATTGCCCCATGAAACCAAATTGCAGAAGTTGACACTACATATGAACATAGTATATACAAAGCTGGGTAAGTTAAAATGATTTTTTAAACTCAGTTAAGTTATAACTTATAAGCTAACGAAATAATTGATGATTTCACTTGAATTAAGAAACAATAAGTTAAGTTAAGAAGTTAAAATAAAATAAACTTTTTAACACATTTATGCTCAACCTTAAATTTATATATATATATTATATTATATACATGAGAAAAGTTGCAACTTTTTAAATACAATAATTGGCCTTTTTTCACGGTCGAGGAACCGCAGTGTTTAAATGTGTTGTACAAAATAATGACGTAATAATGTTACGGGTTAGGTCCCAAAACTGGTAGACAGTGTATCTATGTTTTACAAGGAAAAGCTTACCCATACGAACAAGGTAATATATATAGTATATACATTATCCAACTAATTTATACACTATGTAGCCGATGTGGATAAAGTATTAAGTCGTTTTAATTCGGTAATTAGATGCTCTGTCAAAAGTAAAGATACCTAGGAACTGTAGTCTGGTACATTGATTATGTTGGCGTGATGGTCAACATTCCAAGCATTTCAAATCGTTAATTTATATAGTCCTATTAATAACAATTAATACTAAATCATACTATTTTTTTTCGTCAGATTATTATTAAATTATTAACAGTTATTTTATCGTATGTTTTATAAAAGTATGTACTTCATCCACTCAGCCGCAGATAATGTACAAATTACATAAGCAATTTACGAAATGAACGTTTTATAAATAATATTTTACTTTATCCAATAGGTATAACTGTATAAGCAATATACGTATAGGTTGTATTTATATATTATACATGGATATAATTGTAATCCCGAAAAAAATACCAAGGAAAAAAAAGAACAATTTTTAAAAGTTTTAAATTAATTAATTGATTATAAAAATTAAAAAATACTTACATTTGTAATTAGTATGTAAGGTGATCACTTACTACGCATACATTTACATGGCCCAAATGCACATAGAAATTGCCTTTATTGAAAACTATTGAAGTATATAAAAAATGTATTTCTTTTTCAAAATATTATTGTTTTTATTTCATAAAACTATGTGAAAAAATATTTAAAAATATATCTTATATATTAATTTTTCATCTTTATATCATAATTATTGTAATATTTTTTTTGACTGTTATATTTAAAATTTTTAAGTTTAGTTAGTCTAGTTAGTGATCACTTTACAAACTATAATTACAAATGAATGAATTTTTTTAATTTTCATAATCAATTAAATTATATAATATAATATATACCTATACACATAATATTTCAAATTTTTAAAAATTGTTCTCTTTTGGTTATTCTTTTTTTTTTGTGTTCCTTTTTTATTTGGTCTTTTTTATCGCTATTACAGTGTATTTGTAATACCAATGTATTTCGTACTTTAACAGAAACATTTAATTAATAATAGCATGATTTGTTTCGTATGACGAATCATTTCAGGATAAATAAATACAATAAACTTATGTCTCATTATTGCATTCTGTATATGGTTTCACGTACATTTTATATACATAGAGTAAGCATAACTCTGGTAAATAGATATATAAATGACATTACTCATAACTATATTATATACACATTCAGGATCGGCGCTAGTGATCCTTACAAAGATTCAATTTTTTTTCGCGCCTATGTATGATTATTGATCATTTTTTAACAATAACAAAAAAAAGTCTCCGAAAAATCGGGCATCCGGTGTGTGGTTACACTTGTTCTTGTTTCAGTTCTAATGCCCATACATCTTGTGGCCATCCGGTCCTGCCTTTGCTCCTCTTGTGGTGGTGTTGGTGTTCTTGGTGTTGGTGGTCGTTGGTAGGATTCAAAGGATTTCGAGGGATCATCATCTATGTGATAAAAAATAAAATATATTTTTAAATGTCATTAAAAAGTATATTTCAATACTATTACAATATACAAGTAGCGGTACCTACACAAAATATATTTCCTTACTATAACCACGTGCTCATTTTTCTTTAATATTAATGACGTTACAAACCCTGATTTATGATGATAAATCAAACCCGAACCGTAAAATTTTGAATTTTCCAACACGAATTTGTTATTTAACTTCTATACAATATATCTGGTTTGAATTTTGATTTCATACATTTAATTTTAAAACCGAAAACTGAGAAGTACGATTCGGTTTGATTCAAACTTCGATCAGTTTCTGGCAATGTATAACATGAGTAGTGAGTACATAACTATATAATCATATTATAATTGATATTAGATACTATTGTTATATGCATTAATAGGTATTTATTATTCAATAATCTGCTGCCGTAGTATGCACAGTGCACACAATATTACAGTATAGTTGTGTAAACTGTATAATATCCTTCGTCGTTATAATAATTATAACAATAATAATAAAAATATCGCCTTCAAAGTGTCACTTGCCCGACGTGTAAATATATACCTAATATATTATATACAATGCCGCCCCAGACGCCAGACGGTTCTATTACGTATTATAATATAATTATGGTATCATAATATAAGTATATTATATAGCGTTTGAACACGGTTATGGTTTATAGTCGATTGCTGCGGTAATGACATGATAAATATAACACTCGCTAATCATAATATTTAGGGTTCCGCGATATTGCAGCCGCGTGCGTATTTTATTATGTTATATGATTTAATCACATTGCTGCTGGGTGGGGTGCAGCGAACGTCGGCTGACTGCATTCAAAACAACAATCGAATTTGGACGTAATGTGACAAGCCCGATAGTAACAGTGCAGGAGTAATAATAATATATAAAATTAAACTATATAAAATAAAAGGAGTCACTCGTACATAAAATTTATAATAATACATAGTTGGCCGCTGTGCGATTTAAATTCGAACGCGTATTTAATATAGGCTATTTCTTTTGAACATTTTTGCAATTTGAACAAATATGCGATATTTTTAAGAAATCGTTGTTGATTTTTAGTTTTTTTTCCCACGACGTATTAAGAGCATCGCGACAAAACACATCGCCCTTAAAGATTAGAACGACGTTTTTATAGTAAAAAGGGTTCAAAAAATCACGTTATAAAAACTCATTGGTACCTATATGTAAATAACCGTAAATCGTTTCTCGATGCACGAATTTTGAGTATTCAAGCTGTAACTGGTACAATGCTACTTGAACATAATATTATGCTACAAACCGATTTTATACGTCCATAATATGTATTAAATATTATTGTGATTAATCTGGTTTCTGATAGTTGTAAATTATGGTGTTCGGTTTATTATTATTACACGAAAAATGATAAATTCAATATTAATTAATATTATACAATTCACAAAACAAAAAATACTATTGCCTACATTTCCCATGCCCACACCTTAAATGCCGCAAAATCATAATATAATAGGTAGGTACAATTTTATACTATATATAATATAAGCTGTTTAATTTTAATTTTTAATCTGTTATTTATTTTAATTTATTTTCCAACCTTATGAGTTATAACTTATAAGCCATATGGAATTCAAAATAAAATCTATTAAAACAATTAATTTAATATAATTTATTATTCTTTTATACAATTGTTTTGATTTATATGTTTTGTACATAATTTATTTATTTAGTATTTAAAAGTTCAGTGTTACTGCTGGGTAACTACTCCCCTCACGTTTTTCACAGCCAAAAGTGGATATTTCCGATCATATGCTCATTGTAACTACCATTACAGATTGTACATTTCAAATAAATGTTTAAAAAAAAACCTTAGTATTTATTAATTGCATGATAGGAACGGTTATATACCTAATATTACATAGGTGCCTGGTCAGTTTAATTATTTTTCTAAATGTTTAGTTACAAAATTAGAACTAATGTCTCTTAAATCGATACAATATAAAAATATGCGATTTCTGTTTTTTTATTTTTCCGCGATTCCCCTTATAATATCGTGATGTACGTACCTGCTGTTGATGCGTCTTATCAGCCTGCGCGTGTAGCGTCTGCAACGACCGCTTTGACGTGTGCGCGGACAGGTCGGCTTTGAAACCGTCCGTGTCCGGGTCATCGCTGTCCAGCACGGTCATCAGGTAACCGATGTAGGACGTGGCCAGCCGGAGCGTTTTGATTTTCGACAGTTTAGTGTCGGACGGCACGTTGGGTATGCAGTCCCTGAGGTCGGAGAACGCGTTGTTGATGCTCTGCGTGCGCCGCCGTTCCTTCTTGTTGGCCGTGTTCCTGCGCTTGACGACACGCACTACCGGCACCGCCGCCGGCATCAGAGTCGTCGGGACAGACTCGGAAGAACCGCACTGTTGGTGCATCAAATGCTGTTGCTGTTGCAGCAGCTGTTGTCGCCGTTGAAATTGCAGTTGCTGTTGCTGCTGTGGCTGAAGCTGCAGTCGTTTATTGTTGTCATCATCGTCGTTTGCTCCTTCTTCGTCGTCATCGTTATCGTCGTCGTCGTCGTCGTCGTCGGCGGCGGCGGATGCGTTGTTGTTGTTCTGTTGTGCTGGACGGTACTGTAAAAGGAAACGGCTCAATATATTATATTATTATGATATTGTTTTTGATATCTGAAACGTTTCATGGTGGGTTGTTGAATAACCAACCTCTATTTCAAGGGGGGGGGGGGTTAAAAACAAATAGGCTAAATTTCAGTTGTTTCATTTACTATTAAATATATCAAATCACTTTTATCTGTATTGTCTGACCATGTCTGAGTTAAATGTAATCTATCTTCCTATGGTTCTCCGTTTTGGTTCAGTTTAAAATTAAAATATAATTAAATAATATTTTGTTCTGATGATTAATTTTAATCATCTTCTTAATGATAGACATAATATGTTTGATCTAAATACAAATGGAGACTGATTCAACGAATGATTAAAATCCGACTTACAAGTTGTAATTTACAACCAATAATTCGTATTGTATGTGCTGTGCTTACATCAAAAATGGTAGGCGCAAAAAAAAGACCCAAAAATAAACACGCCACGAGAAAAAAGTCCATGACGTGACAGTTAGTTATAGCTTTTCGTAAATGATACAATAATTCATATTGAACAATATTCGAGGACTTAAATATATTACACGATACAACTGCTAATTTAATATTATGTCGTCCTTGCAATATTCAAATAATAACTTACTGTTATAAAATCGCTATGTACACTTAATTTGCGCCCGAATTATTGAAAAACCGGGGCTGTTTGGAGTATTCGTATTGGCCCACTTCCAATAATTCGAGAGTTGGAATTAAATTAATCATTAAAAACCGTAATGAGAATTGTAAGCAGTACGTAATAAGAGACAAAAGCTGAACATAAACTGCGTGTCTGAGTGTTTAGTATAAATAGAATACTACATATCATTCTATCTTTATCAAAAAAAAAAATATGTTTGCGCAGTAATAACCGCACGCATTGCAGAAGCTCAAAAATTGTTAATATTAAAAAAAAACTTTTTTTTACAAAAATTAAATTGTGATGTATCCGCAATCCACTCATAACGAGCTCTATATTTTCATTTATTATTGATCAGGGTTTTTGATTTAAAAAATATATAATATCTGCTATTTAAGGTATAGTTAATGAGTTAATCTCCGCGAAATGTTACTCAGAACGCGTGAATCAAGCGCATATGCGGGTGAGTATACTATTACTTTTATGTATTTAGAGTTTAGATAATAATTAGAACTAACCGAAATTTCTGCGTTTTTTCCGAGTCGGTTTGCACCTTTCCGGGATCGGGTACCGCGTGCATATGTATATATGTATAGTATAAAGTGTAGTGTAACATTGCAGCGGTGTAGGATACACTACACGTGTTGGAGTAGGTACCTATATAATATGTAGTCATAAATCCAAACCCATTAAATAAAACCCCAAGTGCTCGACCTAACCCGGAAAGTCAAAGAAAAAAAACGGAGGGTAAATTGAAACGGGTCGTATAATGTACGTATAGACGCATATTATATAGATGCGGGGATGTCGCGATTTATTTTGTTGCACGGCAGTTCCGGTCGCGCGTAAAAAGGGACTGATACACAAAACCTTTATAATATAATAATAATAAGAATAAAAATAATATTTGTTACGGAATAAAACTGAGTTTATGAATAATACCATATTATTATACAATAACTATTAAATATAAATTATAATATAAAATATTTAACATAATTATATAGTTGTAAACTACGACAAATTAATAATAACTAGAGTTAGGATGTTGATGACCTAAAAAACACACAAAAATGCCCTAAAAAAATGCAAAAAAACCCTAAAAAAAGTGCAAAAATTCTCTGAAAACTTTAAAATATTACCTTAAAAATTATCTAAAATACTAATTAAGTAAGTGAAAAAACGTATTTATAAATAATAATTTTTATTAGAGATATGGGTATAATAATGGGTGTAATAGTAATTTAAAATATGAATTATAAATATATTAAGCATTTAAATAATTCAATATATAACACTCAAAGAGTAAATCTTATCGGAACGCGATAAATATAATCACAACAAAAACCCCACAATAATAATATTAAAATTATTTTTTACTAATAGTCCAAATCCAAAGTTAGATTTTAAATAAATTAAATTTGTTTTCAAACTTGGCTGTAACATTTGCCCTAAAATCTATAATTTGTAAAAAATGCTCTTAAAGATGAAAAAATGACTTGAAAATTTTGAAAAATGACGTTAAAAAACAAAAAAAAATGCATTTATAGCTGAAAATGCAAAAAATGCAAAAAAATGCAAAATAAAATTAGAATATTCTGCATCAAGGGAGCATGAAACAAATTTTTAGCTAGGATAGCATTGTACAGAATAAAAGGAAAAAAAATGCAAAAGTCATCAACATCCTAACTCTAATAATAACGCTTTAAATTAGACATTTTTTGTAGGAGAAGATGAAGACAACGGTATTTTTTTATTCTTATTTTTTATGTAGAACAAACCCGTAATTTCCAAAACGAATATCGCTCGACAAGAAATGGGCAATCGTGTTGCCAACAATTATTTTAAACAAAAAGGCTAATGTTGGGCATTGCTTTTATGTTGTATACCTTAAAAAGTTATTTTTAATTGACTCTAATTCATGAATTTGAACTATTGAACTATTGAACCAAATAAGTGAATCATATTCAAGATGAGATCTTACAATGAAAAATAAAATGTTCCAAGGGCATTACAACAAAGGAACTCCTGGCAGTTAAGTAGTTTCTTCAGTTTCTTGTTAAGAAATGTAAGCGGGCAAGACGAGCGGTTCGACTGGTAAGAAAATTGCTACCTGCAAATCAAATTTTATAACAACAAAACATTGTTTATGGTTTTTTTAGCTTGTAATCAAATATAGTAGAAATTGTCTCACAGTGTTTAATTACTGTTTTTAGAAAGAGTTTCGTGACTATAACTCCGTCATTGCACTACACGCATTAATATATTAATAATGTTCGGTCGAAAATCGTTCATCGGACGGCGCCTCGACGGCGAGACGGACCCGGAGAAAACGGTCAGCGACGACAGATGACCAAGTAGGGACCGACGAAAAATGACACCTGATCACCATACAGTATATACAAATTTACAATGTTATTTTGATGGACACTTCAGCCGAACTTGCCATGGTCGAAGAGAAAGTCGGAGGGTCGCACGGGTTAATATTATAATATAGAATCTCGATGGCTGCAGCACAACAAGCCTTCGTATTTCGTGTCGAATAGTGTTTTTACCATTTTAAGTTTTAATATTTGTCCATCACACTATCACAATAATATTATAAATCACTTTAGTTATCGAACTTTATCCGAACATTTCTCAGCCCAATCTAGTGAGGGTCTTCACTCTCGCGGTCCTCGTCGGACACGTTGTTTACGTTATTCATCACCAGCGGGTTTGTCGACCTCGACAATGTCCGATGGACGACTACGACATTTGCCACCAGCTTCCTGTGAGGATTGTACTTCAAGGTAAGATGCACAAAATCCACGATTTAATATAATAGTACTCACAGGTTCTTTGTATGTTGTGTAGGTATAGAATTAAAATAGGTTTTACATGCGATAAGCCTATATATGGCTATATAATAAATTATATACACCCGTTATTTAGAAATTTCAATTTACCCATCTTTTACGTAACCAAAACTCCACAATAATGCACTTTAGGTATCTACTTCAAAGTTCAAATCGACGATTTTTCAATATAGTACCTATTATTACAAATGTATTCATATTTACTAATACCTAACCCACGTGTGTGAAATGTTAACTATAACTAAAGTATATTATTATATTAATACCTAATAATTATAATAGCATAATATGATATTAAGTGTATAATTGTTTGCCAATATGTCATTTGTATACGTATACATACTATTTATAGTATAGGTAACAACAATCCAACAATTTAAAACATATAATTATTTCCATATTATCTGTCTAACTTTTGAATTTAACCAAAGAACTTGGTTTTTTTTTTATTTTGAATAAATTAAACTATATTCAAGACTCAATACGAAACAAGCTAATGTTGATTTGTGGAATTGGCAATTATTAAAAGGATAGGTAGCAGCCCACCCGTACAAATATAATATTAATAGCGGGCGTACCTGTGGAGTGAGCGGCTGTCGATCGAGTTGTGACACGTTAGTCGCGGAGTACGGATCGTCATAAGCGACGGCCACCGCGGCGGCCGTCACTGCGGAATTCATGTCGCAAACATCGGCCGCGTTATTGTTGTCGTACGCCGCCGGCTTTTCGTCGTAGCCCTGCAAGTGGCCGACCTGTTGGTAACCGCCGTCGTAGTAACCGACATTGCCGTACTGCAGCAACGGCTGCTGCTGTTGCTGTTGGTGTTGCTGCAGATGATGACCGTAAAGGCCACCGTAGTCGCAATTGGCCACGGCGGCCGCGGCTGCGGCGGCGGCCTGCAGCGCGGCCACTGACGACGGTCCATAATTGTTGTACGTGATGTCCTCGTACGACGTGGATTCGTCGTCCACGAACGATGACGAAGACGACGCGGTGCTACCGATCGGATGGCCGACGACGCACGTTACCAGCTGCTGCTGTTCCGCGCCCGGCATCCAGTAGGACGGCGCCGATTGTGACAGGTCCTGGACGACGTAACGCCCGTCGCCGGGCACAGCCGACGACGACGGTGTGGCCGCTACACCAAGGGCTGTCATGCATTCTTGCTTCACTGTAAACATCGTTTTGTTTGTCATTGTTATGTACTACTACACAAAAATATATGTTAATGTAAACTCAATTTTTTTTTATAGTAATTTATAACAGATTTATGTATCTATATCAACTTATGTATTTACGTGGTATGTTTTACTTATTCCAGTTTACTATTACAATTGATTTTGTATGGAAGGCAACTTGTATAATATTATAATTATAGCTTCCTGATCCTCAGAGCCAACTAGACTTTATTAACCATTTTAGTTATAAATTGGGAGTATTCGTATATTTTGGAAGTCAACTAGTATATGCACCGGTAATAAACAACCATAATATAAAAATCAGGGATTCACACTGAAATGTAGCTAAAATTGTTTTCATCTCTAGCTAAAATCTCTTCAAACACCCAAAATCCAATTATCCCCAAAACTGGATAATTTTTTATTTTACAAATTTCATGTGAATATTAGGTCGGTTTTTTAATCAGTTGTTTAAAAATAATTATTAGTAAATAGGTATATTAATTATAATATGTAATAACTAACAACACATAATATAAGCACAAATATTCTCTTTCTCTCTTATTGTCACTACAAATTCCCTTCTTATTAACCTAACCAATCCACATTAACCCGATTATTACTAACGGTTATCGGCATGACGGCATCTCAACGTTTTTTTTACATTTTTTGATCCGAAACCCTAGAGTGAAATACCCCTCGCGATAATAATATTCCTACTCTACGGTAGTTATAATCTTTGGATTTTTGAATTGTTCCTTAACACTGCCCAAAGTTTATATCTTACGGTTTGCGAGGAGATTGAAGATGTAATCTTTAAGATTAACAATAAATATCAGGTATTTATTGTTTTATTTCTATGATGGGATAATCAGAATTTTTCAATTGAAAAGCTATTTAACAAATACAAATCAGAAAAAGTATAGTATTAACAGCAGCATAAAAAACGATACCTGCATGTACTTTTTTATTTTTAATTAATTTTAAAACATATGCATTACATATTATATTTAAACTATCCGTATTTTTAAGTTAACTGCGCTCTTGTTATTTTTTCGAGGTGTCACAACAGATATAGGTATTATCAACAAATGTATAATGTAGGTACCTAACTATATACTATATTACAAAATAATTTAACGTTATTCAGTTATTATTTCCAATAATCAAATAATTATCCAATTATAGTCGTATATTGTTACGAATTCAACTATGCTTTTACAGTATTTTTCGATTATATATATTAACGTAAAAAAATATTTTTCTAACAAATGTTCTCAAAAAAATATTATGTACACATCGTGTCTTATATAATAACTGTATATAATATGTGTACACCCGCTACATTACACCGCCGCTCCATGGCCGAGTCGAATATTATAGAGTCCAATATAGTGGTGAATATGTGTTTACAATTTTTATACATATATAGGATATATAGGTACGTCTTACGTGTATTTATTGGTTTCACATATAAACTGTACGTTTTTAAATGTATCTATTGATTTTGTATAGAATGTGACGTTAAAATCTTTGAACGACGCCATAGTTAATTATCAAAACATCAGTTAATACAATACAACGATATAATATTAGGCGTAACGTATATACTAACTTTACAAATGACGGTAACAGTTCGCAGTATTACCAGGTAGCCGGGGACTACTCTCCATAGAGATCCCTACTTTATGTTCGACGGAACACAAACATGATGTAGGAATACCTTATATTATATTCCTATAAATTCCTATAATAAATATAGGTACCTATTTGTTTTAGATTTTGATATCTACGCCAAAATTGAAATTTGTAAAATAGAATGATATTAAATATTAATTAAATCGTATTACAAAAATGTATTCAAGAATCAAGAATGAATTACAACTGTATTTTATACTATTAAAAAACTTTGCAAAAATGTACGTACATAGGTACCATACGTGCTATACAAATAGCACTTGTTGTTTCTTGTTAAATCACATTCACATATTATGATTGTGCACAATGTCGTGTTCAATAAAAAAAAAAATTTGATTGCTTACCTGAATAATTCGGTTGATAATGTCGAGAAGAATAGTTGATTATATCACTCGCCATTTATGCGGACGGGAAGATGAACACGGTTTTTTTATACGAAGACACGGGTTATAGACAAACGGAAAACTATTCTACCACTTGACAATGACGATAACACCAAAGTCCCGAAATAAAAAAAACAGAAAAATAAGCTGATTTTGGGTAACTATAATTCGGGGTTTAGGGGTGCGATCGTGATGTACAACACTCGTTGTATAGTCGTGCCCGAATGTTTCTGCAACTGCAACGAATAATACCACTGATCCCTGGCCAAACGCGGGACACTTGTTTCGGCTTGTACAAGTCCCGCCCATACGTTTCCAAGGGGCGTTCGTTGATATCTTTGTTATATATGTATACATGATGCCTCGCTCGTACAGACGCTCGTTTATACGTACATTATAGTATACGAGTCGACCATATATTATGGTCGACCTATACGTCGTATGTCAAAATAATGAAAAATATTAGACAGGGATGAGTAATTAGTAATTTTATGACCGCCTCTAATGCATGTAGTCACGTACAGATATTATATAGAATATAATGTATAAATAATAGCTGTTGTATATACTGTAACTGCAGTGCACTGAATATTCTAATGTAAGTTCTTTTGCTTCTTTTTTGGGTCATCGGCGATCAATTATTACCACGTGTACATATTTTATACAATTTGTGGGTGCTTTGTGTATGCTCGAATATATAATATATAATATACAGAGTGAATCACTTTGCATGTTCATTGACATTTTTCCTATAATTATATATACCTATGCAATAATTCAAATGATGACGTTTGAAATTTTAACTTAAGCAACATATTTTCAATTATTTAAATATAATATATGCTACTTGTGGAGTGTTCTGTGTTATGCAAACTAATAGGTCATTACAATATATGCGTATCGCCGACTAGGTAGTGTACTAGTGTCTATGTCCTATGATTATTTGAAAATTATACAAATGTTAGTATTAATCTATTATTAAATACTAACATTCTATTATTTGCAAAAAAATGTCTTAAAATAATTAGTATTAGACGTCTTTATATTACATAGTATATTTTATGTAAAACCGTTATGCATAATTAAGATTATTATTCTTAATACCTCAAGTTCAATTACACAAAAAAATAAGAATTTTGATTAATATGCATCATAGTTTTTAAAAAAAAACATCTACTTATAAATGTACAAGTAAAAATTTTAGCTTCTCATTAAAAAAAAAAAAAGAAAATTGTATTTCCGAAAGGAAACTGTTTCTTAAATGGTACACAAATTTAAGTTCTTGAAAAAATTAGTTCTTTACTTTTTACTCTTTAAGTATAAGTATATCTACTTAAAAATTTCATGAATTATAGAATTAGAATAAATGTATTATTCAAAGACGAAAGGGGTTGCTAAGCTAGATTATTGAATCGCCCTGTATATTACTTATATTATATACAGTGTTATTATGTAATACGATTAAACGATGACCTATACCTATATATAGGCTCTGCGTTACTGTTATGTATATAAATACAACTTAACTGAGCGGCCGGAAACCTGCACTTGATTGACGTAATCTCTATGTATTATTCTACTGAATAATAAACAAATACACGTCGTATACCTATGCACATAATTCACATTTTTATACTACTTACGTATTGTAAAATAAATTAGTTTGCTGCTGTAAAAAATGAATCACTGAGATAAGTCTATAATAAAATAAACTAATAACTGATAATTGGTATACTTTAATATATTTAGTATAGGTACTAGGTACACATGTCCTTAGAAGAGCTGCAATATTCTGTACATAATGCTTATATGTAATTCATAATTATAAAACTTAAA
Organism: Myzus persicae; assembly: GCF_001856785.1. NCBI lineage: Eukaryota > Metazoa > Arthropoda > Insecta > Hemiptera > Aphididae > Myzus > Myzus persicae. Next base: position 104,196 of record NW_019104176.1, on the reverse strand, counting down.
TATTTATAGACGTTTATAGTACGAAATATTATCTCTAATTATAGAACGATAATTTTAAACTTTAGATAATACAATAAAGTACCTAATTTACAGCACATAATATATATATGTGTGTGTGTATCAAAAAAGACATTGACCTTTATTGCACCAAGCCACAGATATTATATATTTGAGTTATGAATTTATGATGGGGTCCTAAGCGATCTAAACCGTTCTTATGTAAAAAACTTTTTAATCATCAGATATCAGCAAAATATATTGTTGCACATAATCTATTCCGTAAAAAATCCCAACAATCAAATAATTATTCAAATAAAAATGAAATAGAATTATACTAGCAAATAATTATTACAGCAGCAGTAATATCGCTGTGTAGATGTACAACAATACAAATGTATAGTAATAGTTTTTAAACATATATTGTTTAAACACTATTGTTGTACAACAGAATTTTGTAAGCTTATAATGTTGTTACATTAAACTTTTTTGTTTTTAATTATATTTCACAATCGTAAACATATAAATGTACTTAAAATTACAATATTATACAACTACCTAAAGCTGCTTTATTTTAATATCGACGATTTAAATACCTATACGAGTATTATATTTTATAAAGGTAGTTGCAGTATACTCACATATTATATTTTGAACCATATATTATCCCAACTTATATATTCGTCATATTTTAGGATTTTATGGTAAAACAAACCAACGCTAAACCGAGATTTTTTTAATTAAAACATCAAGTATTTTTTTCGACGGTCATATTATATTTTTGAATTTAAAAAAAATTAATAGGTAGGTATTTAAAGTAAATATTTAATACATAATAAATTGATTGATAATGTTTTTTAAATTTTATAACAACAAATAATAAATGTTGTTTTACTTTTATAAATTATAATAACGTTATAAGACGTGTTCTTATAAATTATAAATAAACAAATGTTTTATAATATTCTTCTTAGAAAGGTTCTAGTGTTCATTACTTCAAATATCTAAAATTTATTATGTATAGTAATAATGTGTAAAATAATGTGTTTCTTAGAAAAATAGTAAAAGTCTGACTTCGATTCACTTTTTGAAGTCAAAACACAATACACATTTAATGTTTATGCAGAAAACTCAAACCATCAAGTAGGTATACAGAGTGGTTATTTGAACTATTAAAGTATAAACACTCGCAAATAATTTTTTTTGAAAATAGTGTTAATTACATTATTTAAAATCATTGAAAAAAATTCGAATTTTTAGTTTTAAATTTTTTAAATTTTTTTATACTTTTTATAATAACGCTATTATATGAAGGCAATAATAAAGGCACCTAATTTTATAAATTCATACTCTGAAGTAGAATATTAATTGTCCTATATAATTTAAATATATACACATTAAAAAAAATTATATATTTCAAACGATAATTGAAATAGTGACTTAAAAATGTTACAGGGCTTATCGAGTACCACTTCACTCACATAAACTATAACTAATTAACTACCTACTCTTTTGAAATTTGATTTTTATCTAATACCTACATACCTAAATTATTGAAAAAAATATTATGCTTCAGAATGTTGTTTCCTAATGATTTTAAATTATGTAAAAACTTATTTTCAAAGACTTTAATACTTTTTGGTGTGATAAAACGATGTTTGTCTATGTAATGTAAATTACTATTTAAATATATAGAATCACGTTTTACCAGTATACTTTACCTATAGAGGTACAGGAAAATTTTTTTTAGTAAACGTTTCTTTAGTCATAGACATTTTCTATTTGTACTGCAGTTTGGTGCGGTGCTTTATTTTCTATCCTGTCCATATACAAAACAATTTATACATTAAAACATTATTTTTATAAATATGAAATCGCTTTACATTTGGTATTAATTAATTTATTAGATAATATACCCTTTATAATTTTAGATATTGTACCATAATCGTATAGATAATAATATATAAATATTGATTATTATTTATTATAGGATACTGCAGGGTATGATTCTTTCAAATTCCAGACGAGGAGAATGCAGTGACTTAGGGGTAGTCCAAAAAATGTTGGAGCACTATATTATATTAATTCATTCGCATGTTAACTTTAAATGGGTACTTATTACTTATATAACTAATATTAACTATACTGATTCGAAAATCTATTTATATTAAATATTGTAAAGAAAACCACAAAAATAAAATAAAGTGAAAAAAATGTTTTCTAAGACTAGAGAATGATTGTTTGCTGATAATGAAATCACCTTGTATATGTAATAATAATTCAATAATATAAAAGTGGGTGAAGGCGTCGGCGGTTGTATAAAAAGCATTTCCGGTGCGCCGGTCCTGTGCGCAGAATCGCTCTGTTATTACTCCGATCAAATCCATTGGCCGGCAACGCATTTCCCCTCGAGTTTCCGGCATGTCCAAGTCCGCCGCCCGGCCGTTCGGGGTTCCGCCTACATGAAAGTTATATTACTCTCACACTTAACGGACCTAAACGCATACGCATGCGCCAGTTCAATAATTGTTCATAATATTAGATTAACGACAACGACGGCTTTGAAATTGTTTAAAGCAAGCGCACTCGTATCCCTTTATTCGTGTAATTTGATTATATTTTATAATATTATATCGCTTCCGCACCACTATATTATAGTATATTACATTATGCGAAATAATACTTCTTAATGGCGTATTGCGGTCCGTGCATGCCACGCATATACCAATATACTATTATGTGTAGATGTATGTGGTTGGCGAGTGTCGGAGCAAAACATAATATTTTAACATTATAATGCCTTAATGCCTATTATATGCGTATGTGCAATATTATTATAATAATAATATGATCGTGGTTTTTTTTGAAGAGTTAAACAATTTTAAAAAATAAATAAATTTAAGTTTTTTTAATATTTAACATTAGAAATACATAAATTGTGTGCTTATTTTTAAACCATCACATTGTTGTATTGTGTAGGTGTATATAATTACAAAAATTGATGGAAAGTAAGTACACAATGAAAACTATGCGATTGGAAGTATAGAATGTTCTATGAGACGGCTGAGAAGATACATAATATATCATATTGGGAAAAATTGTATGGGATAAACTTTTTACACTCAAATTTATATATTATTATTTGTATGTACTCAAATTGTACGGTTGATTTTATATTCTACTCAAAATAATGCTATTGGACTACTTAATTGGTAAATTGTTTGTTTATACAGTTATACACCGCGGAACTCCACAGTAACTATCATAATATCTATACCTTTATACATAATTTTTTTCTATTCAGCTAGGTATAAGGAGTGAGGACTCAATTATAGTTATATATATACAAATCCGAGAGAATGAAAGGGATATCTAAACAAAGGATTATATGAATATCGTATATATACATGTATTAGGTATTTAGGTATATATAGTATCATCATTATTATAGTATATTGACTAACGATTATCATATAAATATACAATCTATTTTTTCTATATACACTTTTTCCACTACAATATTAAGAGTGAGCTTAAAAAGTTGAAAAATTACACTGGCGCCATAGGAATTTACGTATTTTCGTTGAAAAGTATCTCGTTGGAATTGTATTTTTATTGAATTATCCAATATTAAATTTATATTTTATTTAAAATATAATTTATATAAAATGTCGAAAACGAATTCGTTCAGAAACATAATCGTATAGAAAATATTCTTTTGGAAACATCATAATGTGGTTGGAACTGTAATATACATATAAACAATATATCTACTGAATAATATTTTGTATTTTTGTATTTGCTCAGAAAATAACTTTCATGGAAAATATTTCGTTGGAAATGACTATAATTACCTATTAAGGGCGCAATTTCAATAAAAAAAAGCTGGGGGTGCTAAAGCTTCTTTATTTTTTTCGTATCATCTTATAGTTATGGATACCTGCATAATAAATATTAAATTGTAAATTGACATGAAACAATTTTGGGGTCCTTTTTTCAAAATAGGTGATGCAAAGTACACACAAGCTCTTCCCCCAATTGTGCCTTTGATTATTAGGTTACGTTATACTGTTCCAAACAAATACTATTCCAACCAAATATGAGTTACCAAGTTATTATAAATATTTCAACAAAATATATTTTTAATGATACCAGAATAATGATTAAATAATTCCCAACTACGCATACTTTTTCTAGTAAATACTTTTCAAGCGAAATACGTATTCGAGCAAATACTTTTCCGTCAAAATATATTTCCAAATCAATACAATTCCAGATAAATATAGTTCATAATAATATTTTCTGAATTTTACATTAATATTCTCATAATACTTATGTTCCAATTCATTATTTTCCAATAAATTTTAACTTTCCTAATACTAACACATTTCTTTGATAAATATTATTGAACAATTTTGACATAATGTACTGTGTTGTAATATCGTGGTTGGTGTGTGAATATATACATAGATTAATAAATACTTATTTTATGCAATATTTAAAGTTTTGATATTTTATAGGATGAGTATTGAGTAAAGCAATGAAAGTTCGGATTTACGTAATAGCAGGTGGTTTGTATAACTATACTAACAGACGAGGTTCACAATTCACAAATATGGTAAGTATATATTATGCGCATACGATTATTGATACGTGAAAGGCAGTGTCATGATAATGTGGAAAGTAAATTTGTATTTTTTATTTATTGAATTGTTCACAGGTAACAGCGGACCGTTGAACATATTTAACGATTAACGTTAAACGTAAATTAAATTATTATTTTTTTAAATTTATGCTATAGGTAGATATTAGATACATACATACTACATATGATCAGCCCCCTAAGGACACTTGACAAAATAAATATGTACTTACTACTTACATATAATTTTAATTTTAATTTAAAATGTATATTACTATGTTCTTTATACTTCATTAAAACAAGTTAACCTTCCCACTCTCCCCCATTCAAAATTTTTGAGCACGCCTCTGCGTGTATTTCTAATTAACTATTATGTTTATATAATTATAGATACCCGCTGACATAATATACAGTATTAAGTGTAAAAATTAACAAATAAAATATGTGAGTGTTATTACAGTGTTACTACGGTTTTCTTGACATAGGTTTAACTCTTGACGGTACAATAAAATTAATTCTGAAATCTGAATAAATGGCATCTAAAAATATGTAAAACATCATCATACAAAAAATATCTCAAGGTATGTCACACGTCATGTATATAGATAATGATTTTTTTTGTACAGTATAGTTAATACCTATATACGCACTAGGTATTATAATTTCGTAAAAACCTCTTAAAAAATTTTGTCAAAAGGATCACCTCATCAGTCAACTCTTCCAAACCCCTGTTTAAGGAGCAGGTCGTATTGTAACGCTATATAGTTCCTATTGGGTCCTTTCTACACTCAGTGTACATAATATTATTATGTCATATTAATGTATAATGTACACTTCTCGCGATGTCACATTGTTAAAATGTTATAAACGATAAGAACCTCACGTTCTACATTATATGGTATATAATATTATATGCAGTCACTTCAAATGTTTTTCTATACTTTTTAGAAAGACGTATGTCATAAATATATATAGATATGTGTGTATACAATATACATGCGTATCACTTTAAGCACTAGCTCTCTCGTTGACTCTATTAATTTATCATATTTCATAACCATTAGTCTCCGAGTTTTTTCTTTTTTTCCACATTTATTCCCATTACACTATCCTTTATTTAAACCATGTGTCGTTTATTATTCGTATAATACATAATGCCTAATGTCATATTAACATATTCTGCATACTCCCTCGCGATTTTTGTTAGATAACCATATCATAATAATATTTTATTATAAACATATGTTTTTGACAAGTTATCAAAAAGTTTGGCACTCACAACCATCACACATCAGTCGTTGACGACGAGAAAACGTTTAAAGTATCAGGCATAATATACAACATTTGGATATTAACAATACTGCCTAATTTATTTCACATTATTATACGAACATATTAACAAAGAAATTTGTATACCTAATAGCCAATAGGTAATGTTATTCAGTATAGGACTGGCACGCGACATCATATAATTTCTGATTTGTCATAATTTAAATGTATAAATTATCAGTGGCGGATCGAAGATTCCAAAGGGATATTCAGGCTTTAACCAGAGGACTGGAACTGTTCATACAAATATTAGAGGTATTTCCATTTGCGGATGCAGAGGAAAATATCTTGAGTAATATTGACATTGGAAACATTATTGACATTCTTAAAAATAAAAGTAATTTATTGAATAAATAAACTATAAAAATATTATACATGACTATATTTTTTTTTTTACATGTTCTATTATATTCTGTGTTTATCAACTGAACAATAGAGGCATTTTGTTTAGTAGGGTTACTATAATTTGAAGAAAACGTGTTCTATACAATTTCGAAATAATCACGCATTAATATTTTATACCAAAAAAAAAAAAAAAACTAAATATATCTAGTATAAAACAATTGTATCTGGTAAAATTGGTTTCTCGGGATGAATTTTTTTTGTAGCACGCCACATCGATAATCTGAAGACTAAAATCATTCTACAACGCTGCTCTGATTCTGTTTTTTAATATTATGTATTATAAATTATCATGATTCGTATCTATTTTTTCGGAACTAAAGTAACAATAATTAGGTCTTTAAAGAAATATTTTACTCGAGATCACTATATAGGTATTTTATACATTATGTTTGGTGGCTTTATAAATGTTTAGCTAGAGTGTAGGCTAGAGAAGGCAATTTTAAGTCAATCTTATGGTGCGTAACAAAGGTTAGGTAAATAACACTTAATACGTCGTGTAAAACTGTAGGACGAATATCCTGTAGCAGGTCTACACACGAAAAATATATGCATATATTTAAATTAATATGTCTCGCAGACGCCGTAGTCGCGCGTGGTGATTTCGCGGGGTGTTAGTGTTTACGAGAACGAATCCGCAGACTGACATCGTGCATGTATAATACTATATATATATAACCTCACCGCGATAAATCAAGGTACCTCAATCTTAGTAAACGTTACCGCTTTTCAGAAGGTCTTCAAAAAGGCTGTTCGCAGGATCATTGACCGTTTCGTATTACTACACCGAGTGTATACTTAGAAATTAATAGTAATTTATATATCTCGCGTAATACTATATATATATATATACATAAAATATAAATCGTCAAATACGAGGACGACGGTTGACGACGACAAGTACGTCTCGATGACCCACAGAAATATGAATGCGCGTATTATAATATATGTGCAGTGTGTGTGTGTGTAATCCATGTATGACGAAAAATAACGAATAAATATTATAAAAATCGGGTCGGACCCTAATGTCAGGCGCCACTATTATATGTATATAATATATATGTATATATATTATGGTCGTGTCGTGTATATATAAGCGGTATATAGGTATATACCACGCGAGTGTGCAGTGTCGAAAACCTCTCTGCGGCGCTGCCGGAGCAGCAGCGTGTTGATTAATTTCGGATTTTAATATTTTCCATCTGTGGGGCCGCCCACCAAAATGTCAACTCGCACATTATACTTATAATATAAACGTCGTATAATGTAAGACTATAATGTACGACTGGCGTCTTAGGTATATATATTATAATATGTACCTATACACGCGACAACCTAGATGTGTGCATATGTATATGATATGACGTAAATATATATTATGCATATGCGTGGACTTAGGTATATTAACGTGTATATATTTTAATGTGCGCTATTATTTTTGTTGTTTTTACCGAGAAACCCGGTGAAATGTGATGAATTTTTACGGCCACAGTTCTCACACTGCACCGGTGGCGGTTTCCACTTTCCACACTACGGCACAGGTATATTATAAACTCAGCTGTGATGTTTGCGTGTAAAATATTTTTATTATCCGACTTTTGCCGTCAGTCGTCGGATTCTAAAATTTTTATACCTTGACATAAGCGTCAATGTCACTGTCTGTCGGCATGGTAAGCCATGGTTATATTACGAGTATTTAGTATAATATATTATTATTATTATTATGTTGTAACAGCTTCGATGTATTGTCCCTTGGCTGCCGACTGCAGTCCGGGTGATTTGTTTGTCAGAGGGAAAACAGTTATAACGATAATAGTCATCTGTATTTATTTTATGCATATACTATATAATAATAATATGTAATATTGTTTTACGATTTAATTATTACTATATAATAAAACTTTTTGTCTCAATAAATACGTCACACAACACCTTCTGCCTTCTGGTTTTCTATTTTAGCACAGTAGAATGTAAAGCAGGCAGTATATAGTAGGCTCCTTCTAATAAATACACTATACCTACGACGTAGTATACTGTATTGCGCTTATAAACGTATGTAGAACAAAATTACCAATTTCTATATCTGCCATTTGCAGTAATATAACGTCATTCGCAAAATACGTTTATTATGTCGTTTACCCATTCACTACCAGGCTACAAAGTGTCTATCTAGCTATTAAGTATTTTAGTATTTAGTAATCGATTTCAAATAATTATACGTCCTATATGGCTATAGGCTAACGTTATGAGATCTTTTCGCTGATCATTTGGGTCCAAAATCGTCCTGCAATTATAAATATTTATAAAAACAAGAATTTGATTAAAGTATTGGTGAATAATTTAGAAAATAAAAATACTTATTTTCTGACATTATCATCGATGTAATCTAAATTATCATTTTGTGAAATATAATATTTTCTATGTTTCTGGTTTTTATAAACTAATAAGTAAAACTTATAAATATTGGTCTATAGGATTTATATGCGAATATGCATTTAACTTTTTTTAAATATAAGTAAAAACATAATAAAATATACGACTAATCTACAAATATTTTCCAAACTATCATTACGTAAAAGGGGAGTTATTCTTATAATTTTACTGCTCATGTAAGCTAAATTTTTTTGTTGGACTTACTTTTAACTTAACTAAAATTTAAATTCACACTAAATTACTGATTACACGAAATTGAAATTAGGAGCTTACCTAGCTATAGTATTATATACCTATGATATGGCATCTAACTTTTTACACTGCTTTCATTTAAATATATCATATGACATATTTTTTTCGTATTTATACATAGTTGAAATATGCAATAAACATATGCAAAATACAAATTATTATATCGTGTATAGGTATATATCAATATGAGACAATTCGTCTGTATCTGTATACTAAAACTGTATATAGGGACACTGGAAAAAATACATACAAAATTACCAACACATACAGACCATAGCTCTATACTTAGTACTTTAGTACTAATAAGTTATAACTTATAAGTAATAACTGATAAGTTCATACATGTGGACTACCCTTAGTTCTTATGCTACCCGCTGAGGGTTTTGTTCCATCTGTTAATATTTAGTGCATAAGTAAATAAACCTCAAAAGGAGTACAAACCATATGATAATACAATATTATATTGTATCTCGCATCATCGAAATTGCTAAATACATAGTATTAACGCTTTGTATAAATATCGTTCACATCAGTGTTCTTCTAAAATTTTTGACTCACAGTTAAGAAGATTATAATTTTAGGTTCAACGATTTCTTAGTATTATTAGTTTAAAATGTACTAATAGGTATAAAATAAATAAAGCGTACATAATACATTACTAATATTTTTTTTTATTGTTCTTAAAATATATCGGCTACAAAGACCATTAGTTATAGTTTTTTATTTTTTTATTTTACATAATATGTACATTTAGGTAAATACTGAGATACTTAAGAATAATGCATTGTTTGTGGTTGTTCCGTACGGAGATGTGTCGTGATACCGTGTTCCTCTATATTTAGTTGAGCAGGTCCGTACTTTTTAAGAAATTGACCATGTTGTTGATATATTCTGAGTTGGGGCCTAAAGCTTCGTCTATGTTAGATGAGATGTTATGTTTCTTGGTGTCGTCTGTGTACTTCGAGCATTCGGTTAATAAGTGCTTGACTGTTAAGATGACTCCGCAGGATGGACATTGAGGAGGTTCTTCTTTAGTCATAAGCAACTTATGGGTTAGTCTTGTATGACATATATTACTAATTTATTAGGTACTATACTGTGTATGCTTTTGGGTTATTAGTTATAATAACTTTTCATAAATATATATAATAACAAATTTGACTATAGAGTAAATCTCTAGATTGGAATACAATTGGATAAATAGAAACTCGTACAATTATTATAATATTGTAAAAAGGTGCAATATTTATTTTTATTTATTTATTTTATTTAGAATATATTATATATATGTTAAACGTTTATATATTTTTATTTAGCTACTTATTATGTTTATAATATATCATATATGTATGTAGGACATAGTTAGTACCAGTGTTGAGTTCAGATAGCAAAAATAACATCTAAATAAATATTAGATTACTAGCTAAATTAATATCTAGATTAATATTAAGATAGAATATTCAATTTTTATGTAGATATAATTATGCAGATGAAACTTTTTCCATCTACATTTTTATGTTACAATAGTTTATTTTTCATTAATGTTTGAATGTATTATTGGATTCGTGGTTTAGAGATTAATTAAGCAAGGCATGTATAATAACACATAAATAATATGATATATATTATATAAACACAGAAATAATATATGATATAAAATGGATAAATGAGTAAACGATTATTGAAAAAAATATAAGCTTTGTCTGATACTTATATAAATTTCCATAAAAATATCTTAGATACCAATTTATTGGATAATAATTTATTTTTTTCACCTAGATAAGATGAAGATACTTAATTTTCATCTAGATGATTCGTCTAGACATAACTCAACACTATTAATTATAATTTGAATATTTATTTTTATTTTTTATTGAACGATTAGGTTTGGTGAATATAAGTACAATATACTGCTTTGAAATATGAAATTTAAACTAACTGCCTCATGAATGATAACAAAAAAAAAATTAAAGTGTAATTTTTTTATATGACTAAAATTTAAACTAGAGGTAAGTATATAAGATTATGTTTTCATTAACTTTAATACTTATTGAGTATCATACATCACCCAATGAGTTTTCGCTGTTAAATGAATCTCTGTATAATATATATTATTTAATTCAGATGGTTTAACTGATATCAGTACATATATATTTTGATATCGGTGAGAACATTTAGTAGTAACATACTGACATTGCGTCTTATTGTGATTCTATTCTATATTAAAAAAATATATTTATTTATTATTACAGGATATATGTAGGCGTCCATTGTCAGTGCCTGTATCACTATAACAGGCTATAGGTATATGATGCGCTAACAGAAGAAACGAAAAACCTTAATTTGTTTTTTTTTCGTCTAACAAGTGCGGACGCGGGAGACTGATATTTGTTTTAAGATCACTCCGGTCTCCGAGTAAATATACTGCACACTTGCATATATACGCACCACGCACATACTATACACTCTAACCTATTTACCAGATAACCTACCATATAGTAGATACGAAATGCGGTTAATGGTTATAATAATATATAACAAATGGGTTTACATATTAACAACGATGACGTTTTTTTAAGACGAAAAACGACAAAAATCATGTGACGTGAAATCATTCATGATTATTATTATCGCAGTCGTCAGACATGATGGAGTAGGAAGCTGCGAGACGGCCCGTATAGATTAGGAGTGTATATATATATAATACATAAGTAGACTTGTGTTTTTTCTAAATTTTTCCTTTCCCTTCAGCCACACGTGTACGCGCGATCCCTTTTGGGTCCAAACGGCACCCATCGTGTGCACACTATTATATCAATATATAATATGTATAAATTGTGTACTTTGTCGGCGTGTCCCGTTATCATTTTTTTATTTACGTAACGTCGAGACGATGGAAACATGAATCCCGTGAGCCCACCTCTGTCCCGTACATAAATATTATGTACATAATATGTTATAATTGTTATATAATATAATATTATATATATATATATATATATATATATATGTATACATAATATAATAATATATGACATATATACTATGTATCTTTGTGACTAGGTATGTATATATTTATTGTACAGCGCGGTAGCGCGAGACTGTATAATGTATATACGTGTATCGAAATCGTCCCAATCAACCCTGATTTATTATGTTGTTTTTTCGGGCCCTCTGTAATTTTTTTACCCATTACCACAAAACACGTGTTCCGAAAGACACAAAGTGCCGCTGTAAAAATACAACACCATATATTATGATACTCCTCAGAAATCTCAAACTATATTATATATAATAATATATTAGGTATGTATGTTTTACAAAAATGAGTACAATATCAAGACCCGAAACAGCATACATTTTATAAATTGTATACAATCTCGTAGCGGAAACCATTTGTTGACATATCGTCATCGTACATCGTAAAGTAAATACTTACAAATTTTAGAATTTGTCCGTAATTAAATTATAAACGCTAACACTAAAACGTACACTCGTGCCATCGCCACATAGGTAGGTACCTATATACATGCAAATATGCAGTGAGTTAGATCTTAGATTAACATTTTATTGACAGGGCTCAAGTATATAAACACTCTTGGATTATGTAACTTACCATATTTTTATAAAACATTCAGCATTGGATACCATATACCACGACGTACATACATATATATAAGTGCAGTGTTCTATACATTGTGTATAATATTATGTATTATCTCACTTTTACTATATTGATATATTATATTTTTAATAATTTTCTTCTATTTTTATGTATTTATCTATTTCAAGATTTTTTTTAAGAGAAAACAAACAGTTATTAAAGTTGTAACTATAAGAATTTATTGAATAGAACATACGAAGATAGAATAATATTGTGCTCATATAATAACGTAGTTATTTATTCATCATTATCATTTTTAATTTTTGTGAAAGATATTTTTAATGCAAGTTATTGTAGAACAAATACATTTTAAAATAAAGTGGATTGTATTAAATATTATAGTAAATGAAAGACTAACAAATACTTGTTCATATAGTGTTCATACAATGTATATTTTCGTTTTGTAAATTAAATATGTAGTGTGTCAAGAGTCAAGACATTTTATTGTGACTTCCAACGTCGATCGACTTTTATATAGACGATTATATACGGCGGCGACAGCAGTTTTAGTACCATACAAACCTTATACTATATAATATATATTATATATTATATGCATTGCAGTCGATTATTATTATTTTAAAAATCGCTTTCAAGTGGCTGAATTGGTGAGCTAGGCGTGGAATTTCGAGTGCTTTCGGTCCGTGTGAAAATGTTTGACTTTATTATGATAGTTGATAATATTACTATATACTGTTCCTATATACTAATAATATTATATTATGCAACCGCCACAATCACGTATTAATATTATATAATGTAGCAGTATAGACGGTACAATAATTATAATAAAGTTATTAGTTACTATAAAATACTTAAATACTGTATATATCCAAGTTATTCCAACTATAAATAACTATATTAGCTATAATAATCATTAATCAGTAATCACTAAACAGCAGTATTAAACGAGAACTTGACTTATATTAAAATGTGTAAAGGGGAGAGGGGAGTAATAAAAGGAGGTTTGTATGGGTAATGTACTAAAATATATTGTACTATTATACCTAATTGTATGGTACCTATTATAGTATTATACCTACACAATATATAGATATCGATCTAATAATATAAATTTTTCAAAAAAGGCGTTGAGTTACTTTTTTGATCAAAAAATACCTAAATAGTAGAAAATATCGTGTTTGGTAAGCAAATTGTTCGTTAAAATATCAATATTCATATTTTATGCACCTATACACTCCTTGTTTATGAAACATTCACAAAATTTTTTTCACCTTAAACATTTGAAGTAAGTTACTTCTTCACGACTAAAGTTTTATTATGCTATTTGATCAAATAACAGTTTTAGTTTAGATTTGAAGCTTGTAAAAACATAAAGATGCATATTTCATGCTCATATAGAGTTATTATAAGTAAGTATATGTCAGCAAACTGCAGACTGCAAAGTGAAGTTTATTAGCCTATAACCTTACTGCAGATGGACTGATGATTTTGGAACCACAATTAAAGCCGATAGTTTCATCTCCATACAGATCACTAGATCAACAGGTATTTACTTTAAAATATAAAGTTATTTAAGATTAAAATAATATATAAGAAAATAATAATAATAATAATATAATGCATTTTTGCTTAATTTCAAATAATATAATCCAGGCTTTTTGGAAAATATCCATTTCCAGATCATTCACTTGCCCATAACTGAGGTAAATTGATAATACGACATTCTACGCCTTCCGATGTAAGGAAATAAATCTTTATAATATGAATGTTATAGACTTATAGCATATATTATATTTTATTTTCATTTGCAGTATGTTACTAATTTACTATGTTATACATTGTATTGTGTATTATACTATAGGTAAATGTGTACAACTTCAACAACAACTTAATATGTTGATACTTAGGCAAGTTTTACTTGTTTCTATATAAGATGATTTATTGACTTTTTACTTAAATATATTTCAACTGTGTGTAGTAAATATAAAATAATAATTAAAACATTTCCAGGATGACAAGATGACAGAATACAAGATACACGAATATACTTAAATAGACGTGTGTTAATGGGTTGACGGTTGACGGTGAGCGTGTATATCTGCGACGATTATTTATTATTATATACATGCGGTGCATTATATAAAGTTATTATTCATTGCTCATTTTAAAATCCAAAAACGTCCGTCTAAACACTGTTTTGATTTGATTGGGTAATAGATATTTAAAAAAAAGTTGAGACACACCTGTGTATATAATATTGCTCCTTACCATGACTATATGATTCTACAGAGTGGTTCACTAACCATGGTCACTCCCTATTTTTTCTTCAATAATGCAGTAATTCAAAATTTGATTTTTGAAATTTTTAAAAGTACTTTAAGTCCATATTTTCCAATGTTTGAAATTATTTGCATTATTTAAGGAGTCCAATGGACATACGTCAAATGTTTATTTTTCAAATGAGAACCTCCTTCAATACTGTAAATTATTAAATTCCAGAAAATAATTGTTCTGAAAATGTTGGGGTGTCAAAATGAAAATTCTAACAAGTAGTTTTTAAGTTATATCACTTTATGTAGGTATAGGTACTTAGGATAATAGGTCCAAGATGATGGGCCTGAAAGGTATAGAAACTATAGTGATTTGATTGTAATTTCAGTACCTAGTTGATACTAATTTGTCCGTCATTTATAATTTCTAAAAATAATATAATAAGTTATTACATATATTTTATATTTTTATAAAACCATTTTTAAGGAGAAACTACAAGTTTGAATTTTGAATTCGGTAGGTACCTCAACATTAAAAAAAATATATACAATAAGTAAATAATGTTCAGTAAATAAATAGGGTTCTCATTTGAAAAACAGAGTCATTGATTTTGTATGTGGTATTAAGCATGAATACCTATATGACATAAATAAATAATAAGTTTAGTTTTGTGTGGTAAAAGTTTTGATTCATAAAGTAAATTAATGTTTTTATTTCACGAATTGTCAAAAGACGTTTCCATTTGATGAAATATACAACTTTTTATGAAATGATAGATTTCTCGACGTGACTACGATATATTTTTTGTGATAGAATAATTATAGGTAGGCATATATTTTATAATTTATAATATGCAATATTGTATATTGAATAATATACTTTTAGGTGTATTATATTGTGTGTACGAATAAGCGATTTCGATTTTATTTCTTAATCGTCTACACTCGACTCGCGGTTGTATATTAGGTAATCGGCAGAGTGAGAAGAGTCCGATGGAGTGGCAGACGCCATTGCAGGTGTCGAACGTCACGCGACCGAGTAACCCATTGGAACACTTAAAACAAAAAATTGAGATTATAAGAGTAGGTACACAGTGAAACGCCCGCGCGTGCGTTTAAACGGGGTCAGAACGCGCGAAAACGGCACACGGTCGAATCGGAATCGGCACGAGGACGGAGCGGTGTATTCGATACGCGATGTACAAAAATTGAGAGTAGTGCACCAGGTCGCGAAAACGACCGTTTCGCGGTCAATGCCATCAATACGCTCGTAATGTTCATTGTGCGGGTGGTAATGTAAATAAGGCGGGAGAGGCAAGGGGGGAATTTATCTCATAATTATTTATCACATCTGCAGATCTCACACTATCCCTACTAAAATATTTTTTTGAATGTCATCAAACCCACAATCAGTTATGCATACATACCAATATTGTGTATAGTAAATTATAATATAATTAATCTCGTTTTCTATTTTTTAGATTTTGAGCGGAGCAATGATGATTATGGTTGATGAGGTAGGTACCTATTTTCGGTTTTTTTTTTGTGACGTTTGAAGGCACTTTTTAAAGTAGACATTTAATGCTTTGGTATTCAACTTTGAGGATTGTTTCTGCTATAGAAAACTGGGTCTACTTAGTATTGGGGGGGGGGGGGTCAAAGGTAAAAATTGTCTAGTGCTTTTCAAAATAATTGGGAATTACAAAAAAAATTCGAACATTTTGTTAAAATTATAATATTGTTATTAAAATAATATTGTTTAGTAGATAACCACCTTGGATGGTGAAATTTTGAAAATTTACAAACTATATTCTGCTGTTAAAAGTGCATTCAATTTTTATTTTTTTTTACCTCAAAATGTAATTCAAAGTTTCCAATAAAGTTTTGTATTTACAAGAATTACAAAAAAAAAGATTAACGATCCACCAAATAAATTTTTTATGAGCGCTTGAATTTCAAATTTTTACACGATGTACACCATTTTTATTTTAATATTCATCTTTATAGTAAACACCTTAATCTATATGACCCCAAATACCTATAGGCTATAGAAATTGAATATTATATATATATAGTTACTCGCACGTTTGTAATAAATGTTGTGTATTTTTTTAATCGTACAATCTTGGAATAGTTTATGATTTCTATAAATGGCATTACATGTCTAGTGTCTACTTAATACGTTACCTAGTCCTCAAACTAAAGAGCAAAATGTAAGGGGTGTATCATTAACACCTTAAAACATTCATTATTTCAGAAAACACTAACGTTCTCAAAAAAATATCGATATAGGACCAACAAGATTAACTTGTCAGATTGATAATATTTGTATTAGGACATTAGGTAATATGATCAATAAAATACAAACTCAGTTATTTTTATAAATACACTATTGTCATCACAACATAAATGGTTTGTTGAAAACCCAAATAGTTTTACGAGTGACAAGAAGAAAAAAATTATTGAAAATATTTCTTTTACAAAATCTTAAGTCATTACAAAAAAAAATTATTAGAGAAACATATTTTTGTAATTGTTATATTTTTTTAAGTTTTCAGAATTTTTAATAACAATATACATATTCAATTCCAGATTTCGAAGCAGAATGTTATTTAGAATATTTCGATCTGAAATGGATCAGCAATTTTCGGAGTAGGTACCCTTGTACCACTTCACACTGCTAATCGAAACTTTAAATACTTATAACGTATAAGGTTATATAAATTGGATTTTCATACATCAAAGTACTCCAAAAAATATTCTGCTTTCGAAGAAGGTTTTAAAAATACATATTGTCATCGTGAAAAATAAGACAATTATAACAATAAAACATTTTTTTTTTGAATTTTGGTTTTTAAAGCTCTAGAATTATGTAAAAAAAAATATATTAGAAAACGATTTTGATAAAATTAGTAAAAAAAATTAAATAGACCAACCCGTATATATGTAGACATTATAGGAGTATATAGTATGTAATAGTACAGTAGTTTCGAATCGACATACCTAGTATAATATCATCATATATCTGAAAATATAAAACATACTGTTACAATAGATACATATCTTATACAATCTATAAAAGTGTAAGTAACGCCTAAACTAGCTATTATTGAAAACCGGAGAGATAAATCACTGCTATAAATATATAAAGACAGCTTTCTACTCGAACATGCAGTTATTTATTAGACAATCGAGAATTGCGTAACGAAAATGCTACTGAAGTAGCTATATATATTCAATAACCATATATTACATATATACGGTATCATAAATATAAATATTTCAATATTTGTAGTGTACTACAGTGTACCTTTAAAATATGATTATTTAAAATTGGAGTGTCTTGTACGAGTTTAAATGAGGTGTTTCGCTCCTTCTAAATATTACAATTAATTTAATTATAAACCTATTACATAATTGAATAGATTTTTCCATTTTCAAATTCCAAATGAAAGTTCTTTTCAATTATTATTTATTCCATATTATTTTTATATTTTATATAAAATATAGTTAACTACACATTCATGGACACTTAATGTTTTTATATTATTCATGTATCTACTTCAGAAAATCACTCAAATGTATGAAAATACCTACAAAAATTGTTTAAAATAGAATTGTATATCTAACTGTGCTCAACTATATGAGTGAACAGGTCAGTCACATTTAATACCATTGGAAATATTACTGCATGAGCAGTAACTATCCATGGACGTGTTTATAGTTTATCCAAGCGATAAATACAATATAGAACCTCTGTTCAAATAATTACTACTTTAGGATCGGATCCCCGAGTTCCCAGGGCTAACCAAAGAAACCATGTCGGATTCGTGGTAACGTATGTTAGCAACAAGTTAGACTGTCTTCGCTTGGAATCATTTTTCGTCGTGTAAGTACAATGATTGAATTCAAATTCAACACATCCATTTCAGTGGGTACCTTCACTCAATGACGAGCTGCACTCGACCATATACTACTGTAATACTGTACCTATACATCAGGGCGATTAGGTACCTACTTTCCCACTTTTTACATTTTTATTGTTTTATTATTAAATTACATTTTCTCAGTAGGGCTGAGTAAAACGTATTATATTACCTAATACGGTAATGGACATTTATATTTTGTATACTAAAAAGAGTATAATATTGCCAATAATAAGTACTTATACTTATTAAATTTCCCTGTAATATAGTTCAAAACAGGCGACTCGCGACTCTTACACGCATTTTTATCAAGAAGCTCGAAATCGATTTCTAATGCAACAAAATCGCTATATATAGCTTTCGAATTTAAAATTACGATCAGGCCATATCCTGTCCGTAACTACTTTTATTATTATATTATAGCGTTTTCTATATGATACCACGAGCGTGTGTGCTTGTCGGCCGCGTAACAGTTCAAAAGGACCGACAGGCGACTTAGTGTATATATTTATACACACACACATGCACAAACAGTGATTTAGTGTGTATATGTGTGTGTTCATTTAATATATATAAATACACAATAATTATGATTCGGCGCGCACGTGGGGCTACGCATGTTGTTACTTGTTATTATTAATAATAAAACAATAAAAAAAATTTCAAACGCCGACGGAAGGACGTGCGAGCCGCGCGTGGCGTAAACAGGAACTTTGGTTTATAATAATAATAAAAAATATACGACCACCGAGCGCATGAAGAGGTAAATACAATGTTATAATATTATATCGCGATGTATAATGCGATGGCGTTTGCGCTCAATATATCATAATATATTTACAATCAAACGCAATAGAGGCAAAACAATATGAATTCTACAAAAATTAAACAAAATAGATATTATATGTATTACACGAAAACGTGATTGTGAAAACGACACATCGTCGAAGTCGTCATCCATAATATTATACGCGTACATCCATTATCTACATTATACATAATACATCATAATATGTATATCTGGTCTGTGTCCGTTCGCTGGTCGCAGATGATGGCCGCCAGCTTTTATAAATGATCCCGTGAGATCTATAATAATATATTATGGTGGAAACGGTACTGCCGCGTAAATAAACACACTACTGCACACATTATTATAATATGAAACGGTTCTATAACATATACGCACACACAAACACACACACACACACAGACTCGCACACGATACACTAATTACGATAAAACTCCGTTTACGAGTCTTTTGGAACTATATAATATCAAAGTTGGCAAACACGCACACGAATTATAATCATACATTTCGACGGACGTATATATATTTCGTTGGTTTGTGTCGAGTACGAAACGATAGAAACCAGTCCCCCGTCATGTCCGTCGTCGGGCGTAAAAAAATATAAATAAAAATAACAATAATATATACGCGGTATACACATATACCGCGCGTGAAGCGTTGTAGAGGTAGGTAGTTTGCCTTTATTTTTCCGTTATTTATTTATGTTTTTTCCGATCGTCGCCTTCGGATCGGAAAAAAACAAAGTCTGTTTACCTTATAAATGTAGTAAATCAAGCCGTATTAAGTCGTTAATATGTGTACATGCGCGCATGTATGTATGGTGCAAAAGGCAAATATAATATATTATTATTATAACGCACCGTAGCACGTCATCATTATGTCGCTATTAAATAGTATAAACACGTAATTGCTATGTACATTATATACACTATTATAATTTGTTCATTATCGAAAACTATAACCCCAACCTATTTGATCGATGGCAGAGTAGACGACATAATAAAATAAAGTTGCACAGAAGCGTCACACCCAAACACCCACCCTGCTCCATCATTACCACATTTTTTTTCATATTGCGGGAGCGATATTCATATCTTCTAGTCGTATACCTATAAAATATTATAGGTACTATAGATAATATATATTATAGAAGACATTAGACAGTACTACAGTAGTAAGACATGGTTATTAATTATTATGATATATCATCTTTGAAGGGTTCATATATAGGTCCAAATCATAAGCCGACTCCACGGATCTAGCCTTGTGTATAGTTAAGTAGGTATATTCTATAAAGTTATGTTAGTTAGTAGAAGGATCTCTGAAAAATACAATTATCATACTTTTTCTCTTTTACATATTTTGTAAGATAACATTTTAGGTTTATGATTTTGCTTTCAGGTATTATTTCTGATGTTTGTTTCGTTGATACTTAATTTTAAAAATGAAATCGTTCAAGTACTCAATTTATTGCACAAATGTTTTAAAAATATTTTTAATGACGCACTTTCCCCCATAAGTGCATGAGTGTATAATAATATTAAAAATTATGCATACATTTGTTATTTACTAAGTTAAATATACGTACGTCTTTATTATTCTTAAATATTTTAAATAAACAAAAATTATAGGTAAGCAATAGTAGATAATAAACGGTTTTGGATTCAGACGTCACAATTTTTAATATTTTATTAATTTGTTAAATAAATTAAATCCAAGCACCTAATATAATTTAAAACAAATTAAAAATACTTATAACTGTAGTTATTAGTAGGTACTGTCACGAAACAATTTTTACTTTAATCATAACAAATATATCATGTATTATGGTGTTCAGAAAGAAAAAATAAGTACAATTAAAAACAAAACATCAAATTTATAATAAATTTATTTATTTTTTAAATTATACATATTTCTAAATTTGTCAATTTTGGATTTGAAAATACAAGTTGATGGATCAAAATTACTTAAAAAAAATCAATAATCCAAAAATGATATTCAAAATAGAGGCTGGCATTAAAAAAATATGAAGTTGTGTCAGCATGCCTAAAATCCATGAATTAAAAAAATTATAATTCATAGAAATTGATGTACCATCAGTCGAGTTAAATGTCCCAATAACAGAATTATTGAAAATTATTTACAGCGTAATAAGTGATAAAGTGTACCTGTTTCCTAACCGGACACACGGTACATTGTAGTCATATATACCTACTCGTATCATATGCCATATTATACCCAAATATGTTGAAATTATTATTTATCACATAATATTTATGTGTAATCAGTTGTTATAGATGTGTCTACTTGTACATAGTTTAAAATAACATACTTGCCACTTACCCCCATCTAACCCTATGTATAAGAACATTAAGAACATAAATTATACTACATAATTATTGTGTAATATAGGTTTATTAGAAAAAAATCCATTAATAACAGCTAGCCAAGAAACCCAAAAATACTCAGAATGTAATGATTGTTATTTGTAGTCTTATTGATACAGAAACTAATATAAATATTAAAAAATTGATTTTTTCATTATTTTAAAGACATTGCTTAGATGTGTTAGTCATAGCATGTAGAATGTAGATGTATGTCCAATGTCCATGATATGTATAATATTTGTTATGGGTCGTACTGTCGTAGTCAGTATTCACTGGGGCAGCGTTTCTTAAACTATGTTCCGTGGAACCCTATTGAGGTCACTTCAGGGTTCCACGAAACTTGTGACTTTATTTTTAAAAATTTTAAATTTTGACAAATTATTATAACTTTTATTGCAAATAATCCTCACATAAAATGACGCATTGAAAGTATTGAACCAAAGTAGTGGTTCTATAATTGTCGAGCTGTAATAACTTATTGTTAAAATCTCAATACAAAATGCTAAAACAAAGTTGGGGTTCCACGGTGAAGTGCACATAAAAAAGTGTTTCGAGGATAAAAAAATTTAAGAAACGCTGCACTGGGGTAATATTAAACGATTGTAAAGATCAAAAATATTATTGTCATAATATGTTATGATATCTTCATAATTAAAAAGAATTTTACCTATTTTAGTTTATATTTTTAAAACAAATACTGCTGATAAAATCATATTACATAGAAATACGTCCTTATGTCTTCATATTCTCTACATTTATGTTATAATACCTTGGCATTTCCTCCACGGCTTAGAGTACGAGGATCAGCTTTAAAATTTTTAATAATATTTTTAAATCGATTTAATAATTATGGTCGTCGACCGTCGACGACATGCCGGCCTTGCAACGTTTACGAAAGCGATCTCCGCAGCTGCAGCAGAAGTGTGCAGAACATGACAATACCCAACCGCGGCCGATCCCTGTGCCATAATACATTTAATAGTCTGGCGAACGTCACGGTGCCGTATAATTTGATTTAAAGTCCGCGCGGTGGGTCGGTCGGAAGGCCCGTTGCCGTTCACGGTACGTTTATTTTTACGATTCCGCGTTGGCTTTTTGCGGGATTAAAACCCGCGGTGGGCGGACGAATATGATGGCTAGTACTTAATAATTAATATATATATATATATATATAGCTATTATATAAACATTATATATATAAGTAGTAAGCCACTTTTTGGTTATTATCTAGAGCTAAACATACATACATATATATATTGTCCCTTCATGCCTTGGCGCATAGAAGAATAAATAAGATAATTTAGGTATACCTAAAAGCTATATACTATACGTCAAAATATATCAGCACTTTGGAGTTTCAAACGAAAAAATATTTCAACGAAAATTGTATTTGATAAACTATTGGCGAAAAGAGTGCTGGGAAAACGTTGTTTCCTCGTGTTTGAGGAGGCGAACGAAAGAAGCTACAAAAAAAAAAATACATAATACTGTCTAGGTTTGAAAGGTATTGACAATATTGAAGGTGGCACTGATGGTGAAACAGAGCTTGTAGTATCCTGTAAAATACATTTTATGATTGTAATAATAGTAAACAAAAATGGTAAATTTATTTTTATAAATGGGTTTCATAAAGTCAAATTATAATATTTAAAAATGTACAACTAAATTTTTTTTAAATTAAAATAGGTACTACATGTCTACATTACTATAACAATACATTTGACTAAAATGTTTAAAAACTATTTCTTCAGACAATTTAGTATAATATTGTTTATATTAATTGTTTATACATCATTTGGAATTTTATAATAATATAAACAATATTTTAACTTGAGAATGACTAATGAGTAATAATCAATTTCAACTTGAAGTTATAAAATTTGTTTTTTAAACCTTAAAATTTTATAATTACTTAATAGTTGTTACGGAACGGAACATGAGTTTGTATTTTTAAGAATTATCTAATATTATAAGGTATTATAATATTATAATTTATAATAATATTATACTTTACTGTTTATGTAATAAATTATTCAGAAATAAGCAACATGTATTTTGACTCAAATATGCAAAAGTATGCAAAAATAATTTGCAATATATCCATCAGAATACACTTTATGAGACGTATAGATTTTTAATCAGATCTGTCTGAGTCAAGTGTAAAATATATTTAAAAAAACCTGTATTTGTATATAAATCTGGGACTTAAAAATATAGTCATATACCTAATTAATTATAACTAAGTACCTAATATACCTATGTGTGAACTCACATCATCGCTATATCCATCATGTGTAATTATTATGTAGCGCCTTCATGGGGCAAATATTATGTTTAATGTTGCAAATTTTGGGTTGACCCGAAAACTGACTACTTGTGAGATACATCTACACGGCTACATATGCCACTAGAAACCGAAGTGTTGACCGTTGACGTGTTTATATACGTTGAAATATTTTATGCTATTTTAAAACAACACATTAACACACCACTCTATAGCAAATTCGTATTGTATATGAATATATAATATATGTATATATAGCCCGAGCTAGGCAGTACATAGCTTATATAGAGCCATATTATGGTAGTATACCTACTAGCTACGGCTGAAGGCTACAGTTAAGACTACCTATTAGGTACAATCGAATTTCTTTTATAATCAATTTACATAGAAATATTTTTACATAACTCGAAATTAAAATATAATATAATGTGATATGATTAAAATATCAATCTGACATTCCTATTAAAAATGTTTAATTCATAAAATGGTAAATTAGTACCTAGGTACGTGCAGTAAAAAGTAATAAATAGGTACTCAAATATAATGCTTTTTTCATTTGGCTTACTGCCTACTGATCATAGATAAAGGACACTAACAACTTATAATATTTAATTTTATGTTCCTACCTAAGAATATTTTCAAAAATCAAAGCTAAAATCTATAACACAATATTTATTACTATTGTTTAATTTTTTTTGTAGCCTCATATTATAAATGCCTTATGCCTAGTTAAATATATTTATTTCGTTTCTATTTTCTTAATTATAAACTAAAATCTGTTCACGTCTCAATTCTTATATACATATATAATAGGTAGTTGTTTAGGTATTATAATTAGGTTATAAGTAATAAAAAAATAAAAAAATATAGTTACGTAATATTGAGGAACAATATTTACAATTACTCGTAATATACTTAATAATTATAGCTAAAGGTAAGCAATAAATAAATAGGAATCTTACTAGTTACTGTATACCTATCAATAAATACAGTAGGCAGGTTGTAGAATGTAGGTATATTCTTGGACTTATAAACTAGTATAATAAGTCTTAAATTGTATTCTGATAAACTAAAAAATGCAACCAAAATTTCGTTGAAACACTTATAATTATATTATCATTATAATCTCATAATAATAATAATAATAATAATGAAATATAATACACGCGACATGATTAAATTATTGCCGCACGATGGCTTGCAAGTTATGTAGTTTATAATACTTTGTCGAAACTATTAAAATATAGTGTGCAACTTAATAACATCATTATAATTACATATTATTCGATTATCTAATGTATATTATATTTTGACTTTTGAAAATAATAGGTAAAATCATAAGAAACGCCGAACAACAGTGTATAATATATTATGTCACCGGAGGGGAAAAAACGACGGTATAGGTCGTTGACTCACTAGGCTTTCTCGCGGGGCCCCGTTTACCAGTTTTACTGGAGTCGGTTTGCTAAAAATGGTCAGAAAGAACCAGTCAACTTCCACAGCTTGTTGGCCTTTTCTGCGGACTGGAAGACAGAGGAGCGTTGCAGATCGTGCTCGACGGCCAGACGGCTCATAACGCCGAAGCCTCTTTTATACCTATTTAGGAAGAATCTAAGTATAAATCATAATATTTAGACAAACGAATAGTCGGGACTTCGTGCACAAGTCGCTTAGCCGCTGCAAAACCATTGTTGGGTAAGTGATTTAGTGAAAATGATAAGTTATAATATTGTGTAATGTTATATTGTTATTTTGTCAATCGAAAATATATGTTTTTGCATATAAACAGGGATTCTCCGTGCAATCAATTTCACCCCATTTTATCGCTAATAACTCAGTTAATCTAAATTATTAATTTTATAAATTTGTAATATACTTAAAAAACGTACACCATATTTTAAGATTCTTGAGAATTTTATTTTGCCCTGGATGAGCAGGATGTTGAGATACGAATTTCTGTTTTTTAAATGTTAATTCCCTTTTTATATAGTAAATTATTTGGTGGATATTAAATTTTTTCTCAAAATGTTGATGTTTCGAAAAAAAATTCAAACGAGTAGTTTTTGTTATTTTACTTCAGTGCATTTTACTTCTACTACTACTAAAAATAATATGATAAAATGGGTTTGGGAGATAAAGGTGCTAAAATGCTAACACATCAAACCAACAACCAACTTCTTATGCTTCTATCTGTCTTTAAGTGTCTTCATACCATTTTTTTTAACGACAACAGTTAAAGCTGATCAACATTTTAGTAACTAGTCTAAAAGAAGTACCTAATTGCAACGAGAAAATCATTTATAGAAAACAAATTTTGTTTATTGAATAAAATTATGATATATTTAAATTAAATAATAAATATTAATCAAATAACAACGATAACAGACTACCTATATAGGCTATACTGCTATAGTACCTTTCTATGTTTAACTATAAAAGTATAAGCTAATAAAATATAACATTAAGTCAAATGAAGTACAAATTCCGTGCAATTTAAAAATTAATATAGTTATGGGCTAATATTTTTGATTTAATTAATTCAATTTAATATACATATGGTGGCTATTGTTATTTAGATGGTAGATTTAATAATATAGGTAATAATTATTTTATCGAATATTAAAAGTCCAATATTAGTAGGTACCTACTCAACTTCTTATTTATGATGATAATAATTATTATTAAATCTAGTACGTTTTTCTCTTATTTTAATATTAGTGATTCGATATTATATAGAACTATGAGAACTCATTTGGGTGTCAAACATTACGTTTTGCTTCCGCAGTTGTAATATTATATACAGTGATTTAGGTTCAGCGTTACTCGATATAATATTAAATTATAGCTGGCATGTATGTAAGTATTTGAGGCCGGTACCTTTCGATATAAATCGTATAAATATGGTTCGATATTTCTCATTCGTAGGTATATAACGCGATACGTCAATTTACTATTTATTGTACTACTTGCAGATGAAAAAATCGGCAGTGTATACAAAATAATAATCAACATTCCGCTGATCATAATCCGAATGGTGTCGGGAATTTGTATATTGTGTCCGCACCTCTAGTCTGTGGACTGCGCGATCCAAATGACTATATCACTATCGGAGTTTAAAATTATGATGAATGTAGTTATCTACAACTGTAGAAGGTACCTACAGTAACCTGGCTATATTTAATATTATGATTTGTATCTTGAAGAATAGAATACAATCAAATAATGTTAATGTAATTTACATAAAATAATTGTAGTCCTCAAGGTTTAAAATTTGAGAACAATAGGTATCAGGTATGAGTCCTCAATAATTTGTTACCTAAGGTGTATTCAGTATTGACATTTGACATTGAATATTGATATCATAAATCGTTGTAATCTATGTTTTGGAGTAACTATTTTGTAGGTTAGGTTCGTTATTATTTTATTTGGGATTGTAGATAAGAAGTTTGTTGTCATTTTTAAAATGTTGATAACGTTGTTTTTAACGACTGCATTTAATTTTAATTTTTACTTATTTGTAGGTACAATAGGTACATATTATACATTTTACAGTTTTAAATTGAAAATAATACCTTTTAATTAATTTTCCTCCTTCTCCGTTATTAGTGTTTTTCTATGTTATCTAATGAGTGGTTTACTTACTTATGATATATTGATATGTGACTTGGTTGTTCATTTTTTTATTAATATTTTTAGTTAATTTACACTTGATAGTTATTTAACACTTAATAATTGTACATTTTCGATATGTTAACTATCAATATGACGTGTTAATACATTTTTGTTGATGTTAAATTGTTTCTGGATGCAGTTGTTTTAGATATTGATAATTTTAGTAAGTACCTAAAAATTCTCAGATAGTTCTTAAATGATTGATATATTATTTGTTTGTTGATATTAAATGTTTATTTGTTTAGCTAGCTAATATTAAGATTAATACCAGCGATACAATGTTTTGAATGCTTAATTTGCCCAGTAAACGGTGTAAAATTATGTAGCATCGAGTACTCGAGTAGAGGAATGAAGATATAATTTGTTAATGCCATGGCAACCGGTCACAGTAATAAAAACAAACAGTGTTTCAGAAGTGAGAATTATGTAGGAAGTGAAAACATAGGTTATCATATTTTAGGTAATAGATAATTAATATAAATTTATATAATTAATTAATGAATGTGGATAATGATGAAAATTTACTATTATTTACACAACACCTGTTGATAATTTTGACAAGCTTGTTGATACCTGCATGATATGATATTTTATTGTCTGTCTGCTTTGAAATCAAAGATATTCGGTCACAGAAAAAAAATAAATTATGTACAAAAAAAAATCAATACATAGGTGATATTGATAGGTGAAAACATTTTTTTTTTTTAAAGGAACTATTTACCTAATAAGGGTGATTTAGGGTGTTAGGCCCTAGCAACGGTAGTACCTATTGTCCTATTATGTATGTATAATATTATAGTAGTTAGGTTAAATTGCATTGGCCATGTTATATTATTTTTTCTTCAATCACACGGCGCGGTTGGTGTGTATTGTAAGTAGAGGTAACTCTTATAGTTTATGCCTTAAGGTAATCATAGCTATTATCGTACCGTGGTACGTACTTAATTAGTTGTAGGTATTGGCCATTGGGTTTTATTTCGTTTCGTTTGGTCTTGCTAAAACTGCGGATTTTCTATTTTCGTGTACACAGTGTGGCGCTGTTGACGGATTCAAGTGAAAGCAAAATCCGAAAATAATCTTAAAACAATTTAAGATGAGCCAAAAGAGCTGCAATAATCGTCGGCCGAATGCCGCAAAGATGTATGAGGCGTTGCACAAGAAGCGCGCGGCTGAGTGCGAAGCTAGAGAGCAATGGGCCGGCGTGACACAGTACTTCAAGACGTGGGAAAACAACTCGAACAAGTTCACCAATTGGACTTCTCCGCAGTACTACAAAAAAAGGTGAGTACAACCAAAAATTTCCGGAGGGGGAGCCGGGGAGGTATAGTCTCAGACCCCAGTGATTGCCCTTTTTTCATTAACTTCTTCTTGAATACAGGGGTTTTAATTAATTTTGGTACTTGTTTGTTATCGCCCCGCCATATAGTTATTTGTGAGTAGGAAAAATAATTCTGGACGTATTCTGCCACAGCAATAGATTTTCGGTGGGATATGTCGGGAAACCAAAGCGTGTTTTATAGTGAGTGTACCTGATCGATCGGAGAAAACATTACTACCTATAATACAAAAATATATAAGGCCAGGCTCAATAATTATGTCGGTAATTTTTTTTGAAAGCTTACAATAATTTGCAGCAAGATTCAAGGATAATACTGTTAACCACACGTATAATTTTGTTGATCCGGACACAGGGGCACACACCCAAAACATCGAGAGGTTGTGGTGATCTGCTTAATTTGGAAATAAAAAGCATCGTGGAACTAATAGAAATTTTCTGGAATCATATTTGGAAGAATTTATTTGGAGAAAACGTCTTGGAAAAAATGATGTATTTGAAACAATATTAAAAGATATTTCTTAGTTCTGGCCTCCTTTGTAAATTTATAGTTTTTTTTTTAAATTTATAATTACAGTACATTTTTATATTTATTTTTTTATTGTTTATTTTATTTTATTATACTATAATATATTTTATTTATGGCGGGACAATAGCAAACAAGAGTGGCGGGGAGATCAATTTTTAACGTCTTACTGGCGGGGCGATAACAAACAAGTATCTTAATTTTTTAAAAATTGAAAAACTTAAAATAATAAATTTAATCGATATTATGATGAGATACATAATTAAACCAATATACAAGTGTACCGCAATATCCGATAATATTGAACAGGTAGTCTTACAAAATGATAAGTCAGTCACGGTGGTCTTATCGATCTTAACATGTATGAAATAAACAAATTAACATTTCAAAAACAAAACAACTATCTAATTAAACAATTATATTAACACAATATTAAAATTATCGAAGAACGAAAAATGATCTTTATATTTAGGAACGAGAAACAATTTAGTATCTTTTTAACAAGATAAGCGTGAACGTGAATTAGTTAATTTTTTAAAGGATCTTTCCAACTTTCCAAGCACTGGGTAGTCTCTACGTCCCACCTTTTGTTCTTTACCTACCTATGAATATTATCGTTAAAATGTCGAATTTTGCTTCAGTTCCGAGTTACAATTAGAAATGCGAAGACGTGAGCAGCAAAAACTGGAGGAAGAACAAGAAGAATTGCAAAAGTGGCGCAAAAAATTACGGGACCGACAGATCGAAGACGAGGAATTTAAGGTTTTTATAAATTATAATACCTAATACCTATACATGATTTAACCAGCTATAGTGTTGAATATTTAGTAATTTATAACACGTATATGGCTATTAATGAATTGGAATTCAATTTTTTTTCACTTCTCCTCCACTTCTCTCCTTTGAAGAAAGGGCAAATGAAAAAGAAGCCTGTACCACTGTCGAGGCCGAATTCAGCCGGGCAAAAACCACCTATCGAAGAAATGGCAATGGAATTAAAACGCAAACACGATGCAGTCACGGACAGGGAGATTGAGTTGAGACTCCATGTGCGATCCAAATCGTGCGATCCTAAACAGGCCAAACAAGTGAATACATTACTCATAACTCATTAGTCTTTAATTATATTTATAGTTTATACAGTATTTATTTTAATCTTTTCAGTTCTTGTCACGGCTTGCTTGTAGTATGCTTATTGCTTATAGGTAGCCATATATGTACTCTGTAAGAGGCACGACTTAGAAAATATTTTAGGTACCTAGGCATTCATTACAAAACCGATTTCATTACTGATTTCCACAAAGTAAAATTGTATTCATTGGGCCTAAAACACTTATCCATCAATCGGTATTATTACATTGGTTGCGTACTTGTATACATTACAATATTACCATATATTTATAGGTATGTTACAAATTCAAGATTTTTGATAACAAATCAACAAATCCAAACTAAATTCGCGTAATTTTTTATTCAAATTTTATATCAAACCCAAATTATATGAACTATAAAACAATTATTTAAACTTGAAAAATATAATTTCTGCATAATATGATGATAAAAAGTACGAAAAAAATTTATAATTGTTACCGAAACAATACTTTGAATAAAATTTATTTATCGTTTTTCGTCGAATTCAATACCTATGAATTTAGACTCTTTTTATTTTTAATTTTCGAATATTCAGCTTGGTTCGAATATTTAAAGTTTTCAAGCGTTGTTTCAAACTAAACCTAATAGCCCGAGTAAACTAAACAAGTAGATAGGTATTTTGGGTGTAGTGTGATAAATACTTATTCAAATCGATTTACATATTATTACTGTTTGATTTGCTAGTACGAAATGCGAGAGCGTGAGCGGTCGTCAGAGTCTTCGTGGGATGACCGGATGGAGGAGAAAAAGTCAGCCAACCAAAAAAGGCGAGAACGATCGGAACACGAGCAACGGATGAGCGAGGAACGGTCGGCGGCTGATCGATTGGCCGAAGAGGAAAAACACAGGACACGACAGGCTCGGGCGACTCAGTTGAAAGACGAGCTTGTCGGTCGTGTGGCCGAATTAAAGTAAGTCTGTGTGTGAGTTTATAAAATATAATAGTCTTGACCACAGTTGCCTACTATGTAACTGTGGTCTTAACTAATATTTTAAAGTGAATTTGGAAACAAATACATAATACTGATGCATCGTTTCTGGATGGCGTTTGGTACTCTGCAACGAATGTCCGTTGTCTTAAACGAGGTTCATGATCATGACTTGTTCTAAAAAAAACCATTGCGTGCTACTCAATATTTTTTCTTTAAAAGGAAAACCTATGAATCATAAACATATTTTTGTTGATAAGTAACTATGACGATGAAAACCTTACGAAAAATCGGTTAGAAATATTTATTTGATTGCCTAAAAACGTATTTATGATTGCTAAAAAAGGGTTATTATAAGCGCAATGGTATGCTCTATAAAACATTTGTATAATCGCTTAAATCATTATGCACCAAAACAAAAATAAAAAAATATTAAAATATGCAAAACCAATAAATGTATTAACTGTGAAAAAAGTCAAATCAGTAGTATTTGAATTAATATATTATCATCCTGTATTATGTATTACATCAGTGGTTCTAAACCTTCTTATATCCGTGTACCACCACACAGTTGGAACATTTTCATGTACCACTTGACCAAATAACCTTTGTTTTGCTTAAAAAAAATGTATATATTATTTTACAAGTAGGAAATTTAATTTAATTAGAAACCAACAAATTATGATCATACCTATAAGCATTTAATGCACACAGAGTAAATGAATCATACACAATTATTATTTATACTGTTAATAATATCAAATAAACCAAGTATTATTTAATGTATGTAATGATCTATACCATTTTCTTTATAAAGGGAGATTTTCTTAATATATCATCTATAAGCTTTCCATGTACCACAGGTTGAGGAACGCTCATTCCATCATTGTTAATAACTTTTGTGTTTGTATATAGAAACCGCTCAGACCGATGTGATGAGCTCAAGAGATTGGAGTCTGCATATTTGGCATTGCAAGACCAGGTAGAAGACGTAGAGCGTAAAAATGAGCAGTTAGAACGGAAAAAGGTGCAAAGCTTGTCCAGGTATGTACCGAGCTAGAGGAAATCAACCACATATATTATGGAATATTGTATTAACTATTAACGCTAGGGGTATGCCTGTTTTATAGAATCTTCTTATCCCTCCTCATTCAAGAGTTATTAATATTTTTTGCTAATGTCTCGCTGTATTTTTCAGGGCTAAGGCACTCCGTCAGTATCTTACCACGTTAAAGCAGAGGTCCAAGGAAATTGTTGAGTTCCTAAGAGAAGACCGTAAGCTTTTAGACGACTTGGTATTGACTGTACGCCGCTCAAATGCCTCGGCATCTGTCAACCTGGGCAGCATGGTAGACAACCTCAGAGACCTGTACGACCGGTACGAGGATGACGAGAGCCAGCGACTATACTTGATGGACTTTATGTTCGAGTAAGTGTAGGACATAGGATAATATAATTTCTAAAAATAGACATATGCACAGCAAATAGGCAAAATATTGTTAGGGAAGGAAGTCCTCAATTATATTGATTAAGAATTTAAGATGAAGCTACACAGACGTTTGCTGTTTCTGTCTTACAAGTGCGTAACATTGCAAATTTACACTCGGCAGATATTGTTGGTGTAAAAATTGAATTGAATCAACCTATGAAACAATAGTCAGAACATTAACAGTGTTTGGGTGTGGATTTTTTTAACGATAATTCAGTTTCTAAGTGAGTTATACAAATTTTTAATCTATGCTATATTATACACTCAACATTTAAACCAATTTGAACTATCGTAAAAAAAAACCATTTACAAACACTGTAATGTTCTTATTATCAAGTTTCATAGTAAATTGTTTCACTCTAATTTTTAAGCTAACAAAGCTAAATGTGATCTGTTAAGCGTACATTTTCTGTTACATACTTGTAAGACAGAGACAACAAATGTCTATGTTGCATCCTTTTAAAAAAAATTCTTTCATTTATTCTGTAGAAATTAGGCAGCAATATGTTCATACATATAGTGTTTTTTCAATTTCTGTTTGTTATTGTTCTCAGAGAGGAAGCTCGTAACATGTGGCGGTCACAAGAGGAACGCTGGCGAAGAGAACATGCGTTACGCAAGAATGGAATGGATGACCTGTTCGCTGCAATAAAAACCCAGGTATGAACACACTGTACTGCCTGTCAGTGGTGTGCTCAGCTTTTTCTTATATTGGGGGGGGGGGGAAGAAGGAGGAGGATGAACAGATGAACTGTATTTTGGTCTATTGGTATAATAGTCATAATCTCATAAACACAAATTTACAAAATATTCTTATTGGCAAATACCGTTGATACATTGATTTTAGAAATTAGGAATGGGTAATGAGGCACAAACCACAATGTTATATTATAAACATAATACAGGTAACATATTATTCAAAATTAACATTTTATAAAATGTAAATTTAGATTTCAGAGATGTTACAATTACCTAACCTAAAGTACTATTTCAAGTTTTTCTTGGCTTGTGGACATTTTATCTAAGACTTCATCTCTAGTAACACTGATATCTTTATGTACTGCCAACAACTTTAATCTATTCAAACGATCCTAAAATAAAATGTTAGTATTTTTTGAATGTTAGTTGGACATTGAACTAAGTGTAAGTTTATGAGTGTAATACTTCAAGTATTACTCGAGTTTCTAGTGTATGTCTTAACCCTCTTTAACGTTGAAAACGTTCTTTCTGGGGTGGATGTTGAAACAGGCAATACACATAAAAAGTTCATGGGGAGGATATGACAGCCCCCCCCCCTTTAGCACGTCTCTGCTGCATGTATTTACATTTGGGTTGAAATGGTTATATAATTAACTTTTGGAAAATATTGAGGGACAATGGGATGATGATTTGGATATAATATAATATTAATATTATGTAAAATTGACTCCTTTTTATATCCCTAGTTGGAAGAGAACATTGATAAATGTTTGGATGAACAACGTATTTTGATTGGTGAACGAGAAAAACTGATAGGTGTCATTGAAAAGGGCAATGATGAACTGAAACGGTTGGAAGCAGAGACAGCTGAGTTCTACGAACAACATCCAGACTACTGTGGCAGTGATGACGACAATTATGGTGTACATTCATCGGTAAATGAACTCATTTTAGAGAGTCCTATAATGAACTCAACAAAATGTTTTTCTTTTTTCTTTCATAGGATTCTACAGACCATAGACAATTTGAAAAGACTGCAATGAAAGTTATGGATCGCGAACAAAAATTGCTGGTGGAAATGGCTCGAATGAATTTGTTGGACGATCCCAAATTAACCGTGAGTTACAAGTATTTGATTAATTTTACATATTTTGGCCCATATAGCTTTTCCATCAAGTATGAGTTTGCTTTGATGCATATTAGATAAAAATATAAAATGTATTTGTAATGATATTGGTTTTTTTTTTCCAATTATGGTTTAACATTATATGTATGTATCATAATTATTTTTTAAATAATGTTTTTTATGACATTATCAGCAAGGTGAGTTTATGTTTAAATGCACACATTTTATTTTAAACTTTTGAAATTTAATACAATAATTAGATATTTAAAATTTAATTTTTTTTTATTACTAGACTGATTTTAGTTAAACATATTTGTTTTAAAAATGTTTTCAGTATATTTGGAAATGAAAATGATTAGCTTGAAAGTAATTTTTATTTTTATATTTTGTTTTTAAAATCATTTGTTTGTAATTCTGAACCATTATCAATAAACCAATCATAATACAATATTTTAAAATGCATTTGCCTACACACAGTGATTAGTTATGAAATATGAATTATGATATTATTAAAAACATTTTTATACATTTATTATGCAATATTTGAAAAAAAATTTTATTTTATACTTAGTTTTTTAAGACTGTGAGATATTTTGCATAAAAAACAAATATTTTTGAATGTGTATTAAATATTAATACAATTTTTTTTTTAATTATGTACTTAACAGTAATTTTTTCAAAAAAATGTTTACTGCAAACAAATAAAGTTAACAAGCTCTTCCTTGTTTGTATATTTTTAATTTCATATAGTTGTCTATAGTACTTGAATATAGTGCAACACAAATACATTTTCAAAATTATATATACAATAACCTTACCTATGGTTTAATTTCATATCAAAATAAATGAAAGGGTTCTATATAAAAATCAAAAGTTGTTTATTAATTGTATTTATTATGATACTTTAGAGAGAAAAAAATTATACCTTTAAATTTTTAAATATCAATGATTCAAGAAAAACAATTAATAATTTGTATCTATGTTCAAAATCTAAATCGGCGAAGTATTGTATATGACAATTTGTTTGTTGCAGGATCACAGAAGAAAGAAATCAGTTTGGTAAGTTTATCATACTTTTGTTTTCATGTTTAAATTTTATATGACTTGTTTAGCGACTAATATGTCGTAACTATGTGTAATTTTTCTTATTTTTGCACCGAAGATTGATCAGTTTTTAAATGTTCTGTAAGAAATAATTTTAAGATTTTTTATTTAGTTGAATTGTTCTCTAGCCTAACCTGTAGTTTAATCACCGTCCAATAGTTAATGATTAAGGATTTTGGTAATAACAACAGATATTATTTAAATTCTGTGCAATATGTTTTATTTTTTAGATTTTATTGTTCAACTAACTTTTATTAATGTGTAAGATTTATTGTAAACCTTTGACATTTTGTTATTTGGGATTTGATAAGTATGTTTTTTTATGTATGTATGTTTTTTAATTATAGACGTAAACGTCTTTTTGTTTTAAGGGATTTATATTGTGTAATTGTTTTATTTTAACTTTAAACGATTATGTATTGTATTTATGTGAAATAAACAGTTGTGTTTGGGTGCATGAACACTTAATTGGAATACAGTTTAGAGATCAATTATTATGTTTTGTCAAAAGGTTTGTTTACTGAGAATAAAAACAAATGGTCTACGACTCATCAATTTATTTCACAATGCATGATAATAATAAACTTAATATAAGATTATGCTTAACTTATGATATAACTATTTGTAGATTCAAACATTTAGAGGAAAATAATAAATTTTTAAAGATTGTTGAGAAACGCGTGCGGAAGCAGCTCATTTGATGAATAACTGAGCATAGTGAATGATTTCAAAGCCGACCTCGACCATAATCAACACGATGATCATCCATTCCAGTCTGATGTGATGTTTGTCACTCAAATGGTGTGACAGAAGCTCGACAAGTTCTAGGCAATGGTTTATTTTGATATTCATGGTCTGAAAAATAAGTCGTTAAGTAAAGAATGAAGAACAATAATTGATAGGCATTGTTGTTGTAGACTTACCTTGAGTCGTGTGGATATGCTGAAATAGTTACAGGTAGAACGGTAAAATGTTTCTAAGTGTTCTCGTTCCCAGTAAAAGTCTGGCAAATCGAGGAGATCTGAACTTAAATTAATCCTGTGTCTCAGTCCAAATAGTTCACCAGTTTTCTTCATGACTTCTTTCCTGGTTATCCTGATAGGCAGTCCGTTTTGTAGATCCTGATTAAGAAAAAAAACCAGTGTTTACTAGATGTGTCCCAGTCTTATTGTAATTAAAAAGTTAAATATGATGATCAGGTACTTCATAATTATCAGGAACACAATGAAGTTGCACCCCTTTTTCTATTAGCATAATTAGGTACATAAACATAATTACTAGGCGTTAAGTGACGACATGACTTAGCTTCCACAATACTTCATAATAACCCAACAATAAATTTCAAATCTTTTAACGAGGTTAGTAGAACCCCTTAAACAAGTCGAGTCTTATCATAAATGTGTTTATAAAACTTTTGTATTAGAAGGTACTTTGAGAACTCTAAACTTAGAATTTGGATTCCGTGGTAATTTACCCCTCCCCCCCCCCTAGACGCGAAAGTTTATGTAGCTACAGAAATGAAAATGATTCTCTGTTGACTGTTGACGATCCCAAACTAGTAAAAACATAGATTATAATTTTAAAAATATTTAATGACGAAAAGGGTCAAGTGTGTAAAAGATTAAAGTATTTTTTTTTAAACCTCTGCAGTAGTATAATAATAATATGCATTTAGGGCGATGACGCTAACGCATATAGCCATTTAAAAGTACCAATATTTCCAAACACTTGTACACTTAAAAACCTTAAAATATACAATACACATTTTAATATTGATTAATTAAAACTTTGATCAAATCACATATAAAATAAATTAATTTGACTACGAACCTAAAGATATTGTACGTTCTACAAATAAAATTCGTATTCGAATTATTATTTTAGATTCTGGTCGGAACGAATGCAATGATGTGTATTTTTTATTTATTTACGCGTCTCAGCGTCTGATGACACTTTTTCTAGAAAAATAATGATCCTATATCGTCAATTTCGAACGATTTATTTTCTGGTAACAAATTGAATCTAGTTTGTAATCTTTGGGTAAAAGGAAAAAAATCCTTAATATTTTTCAAAATAAACACGAATTGGAAAAATCATTAGTTAAAATGTTATGCTATTATTATAACAATTGTTTGGTAATATACTAATATCAAAAAGTTAGGCAGCTGCAAATACGATTTTCGTCGTATGTAATAATTTATCATAGAATTAAAATCATTTAACAGCTTCGACCTATTCAATAACTAGAACACACGACAGTCACACCCCCCCCCCCTCCCCCCACTGTACTTAAACAGCAGACCGGTCACCAACTATACTTGGCGACTTTCTATAGTTTAAAAAACCCCGATTTTTTTATGACCGCCCCAACTTTCCGATGTTCAAAAACTCACGTGTGTTACGACCTCGACGGAATCTATGTACTCTTCGAGAAGCGCTTCCCACGTACCCAGCTTCACGCTGTGTGCCATCGCGTTGGAGAACGTGTACCGGTCCAAGTCAGACGCCGTTACGTCATCGCCAATCAGGTGCACATTTCCTTTTTGGATCGAACTCTTTCTAAATAAACGCAAACGACAGGATATAGAGTTACGAGTTTTGGGTACGAAACGCCGGCGACCGCAGCTGCGTTCATGTCCTGCATTTGCAGCGACCACAGCGCACCTATATTTAGGCTAGGTTCACTGCAAGGACGAGCGTTAATTAGGGCTGTGCATTTGTAGGAAAATGTATGCATTTTAGTTTATTGTAAGAAATATTTTTTTTTCACAGAAGGTTTGAGTTAAATATCAATGAATTCAATTTTTGAACTTTCCATTTCTCATTTCTATAAGTTTTTCGATACTGTATAACAATACCTGTTAATTAAAACTTTTTACATACATTTTGTGAATTATTGATTAATTTTCGTTTTAAGCGATCAGTTACGAGATTATGGCTGATATTAGTGCCTTATTCTTTCTTTAAACATAAGACACATCACTTACAGTTAAGGTTGTTGATAGTGACGAAATATCGGTATTTTTTAATATTTGGATAGAAAAGGCACTATTTTAGTAAAAAAAAAAGTTTGGTGGAAAATAGAAACTAACCTTTTATTGTGGAGGAAAATGGTACCACCAAAAATAAGGTGTAGTTTGCTGGAATGGTGGAGGTAGTAGAGCCTGTAGAGGCGACTTGGATCTCCTTATATTTCCTGCAGTATATACATATGTCGCGTGGGTGCGTGTTGGCGAAAAGACACCACTGGTAAACTGTGGGGAGCACCATCACCACCCGTGACCTTATAAGGGTGAACTCACCCGTCCTGTCGATCCACCCATGACTTAATTATTTATATCAATGTAAATTACTTGTCGTTCGTATACGCGTAATACATGATTTCTCTTTCGTTCATGACGATGTGGTCGTCGTAGGACCCGATCTCGTGTTCGGCTAGGAAGTTAATCAGACTGCTGACTTCGAGGTCCGACACGTTCCATCCGACCACCGAGCCCTCACGGAAGAAATATAAATGCCTGGGCTCGTTGGTCACGTGAAACTTGGACACGGCGTGAATGACGTCGGCCGGCGCAGTTTCTGAAAATCGTCTCGGTCTGTAATTTTGTATTATGTACAGTCTAGGCAGTACAATAGAATATAGGTAACAAGTATGTGTTTTATTTTCTTAGCTATTTTGTACGTAAAAATATTAGACAAAACAATTGTAGAGCTCCAAATATTATGTATGTACTAAATAATTATATATTATGATTTTATTCTTCTAAGATATTATTAATAGACAGTTGAAACACCTTATATTTTTGTGGTTTAAGACCAGTAAGTTTATGTTCTTTCCGATGTCAAATTACTGTTTGTAATATATGTATGAATTTATTAGTTTCTTATAGTTCTTTTCCAGGTTATGTAAGAAAAATATTTTTTAATCTTTTAATTTACTAAGCCCCAAAATAATTTTTTAAAAACAAAAATATTTTTTTCAATTACATGCAAACATATTAAGGTGTGAACATTTAATAGTTTTCTTATCAAAGTAAATAAATCTAGAAAAAAGGTTGTTAATGAATACAAAATAAAATTCTTAATTGTGTAGGTACATTTTTAACCTATAGTGTGAATGCAATTGGTCGCTTCTGGTACCGTCGTACCGCACTACCGCCTCGTTTACGGTATAACACGTCAGACCCAATAAATAGACTATCGTATGAAAATCATTAGTGTGACACTATTATAGTGTCTAATACACACTCTATAGGTGTATAAACAATAGTAAATAATAGTCAACAATTTGCTGCTTACAACATAAGAATATATTAATTTGCTACCAACAACAACTATTTTAATCATTACATGTATATTATATTTAAATATGATTTATTTTTTAAAAAAAAAATGTACATTGTATTCATCTTGACGAACAATTATTTTTGTGATTTTAGATACTATAATTTATTCCCGCAGTAATGTACAGTTAATTGTTTTATTTTTTTTAATGTTATTGCGAGTCCCTAGTCCTGTCCACTGGCCCAAGAGGCCAAGACCAAAGGTCTTACTGACCCCTCCCCTCCTCTCACCTACAGTTAAGAAGCTAGACCAATGACCAATGATTAAAATGTTTTACTAAAACTGTTGTTATGGATAATCCCGCCACACCTCACGTTAATAATGTAGGCTTAATTTAAGGTTAGGTATATAATCTATCCACGCACAAAACCAAATATTATAATAATTATAATAAACTTGACACGCACGAGAAAACCGGGCGGGGAAACTTTGGTGAAATCTATTAGTCATATTATAATCAGATCTGACAGTAGAATAGTTCTACTTGAAAGTTACCACCACAGGACACGGTATATGTACGCATAGGGGGGGGGGGCTAAGGTGGCTATAACCCTCTCAGAATTCTGTTAAGCCCCCTCGGAATTCGCAAGAAGTTTTGGCAGCGTCATAGATACCACGAGGAAACAAATGTAACCTCCCCCCACAAGTAAATTCATCGCGCCTACGCATGTGGATATTGAGGTATATATCTTATATTATTATGGTACCTATCTGGCTATCTGTTCAAAGTAAATACATCGAAAACGAATACGGATTATGTTGTCATCAGTGATTGTTTCAAAACGTAATTTCGCTCACCTGCACTATCGTCGGAACCGCTGTACAGGCACGTGGGCTCGTACATGTTCGTCTTGGACAGCGCCGCCGACAGTTGTTCCAGGCGAAACTCTTCGGCAGTCGAGAACGCCGATACGCACCAAAACTGCGAATACGTCAGGTAGATACGTGTAAATTGTATGATGTATTATTTTGATGTGGTACCTACCTACATGGTTAATAGTGTCACAAAGGCTCCCTAGTTGATGAACAAAATTAACCCAACGTAAGTCAGTCAACGTAAAGAACGTCCAGTTAGAAGTTAGTGGTTAGCGAACAATATAAGTAGCTATTAGGTATATTTAATTCGAAAAGTTTAAAGTCAATATGAAGGAAAATATTGACTCAATTCTGTTAAAAAAAGTTAATTCGTGTTTTATAATTATACCAGCAGGGGTACCACAGCTTAAAAATTTGTTCAAATGCAAAGAGGGAATTTATCCAAAATCCAAATGCTTAACCCCCTTTTTTCTTTAACAATGAATTCATTCAAATTCTTGAGATTTTTCGAACTATTTCAAAACTATACAAATTTCTGTTTTCAATTTATGAAAACGTCATTTTTTCTTGTTTGAATAACAGAAGGAAGATTGTATCTCCTTGCGTAGTAAAAACATCTCGATTATTTGAAAATATGATCTATAAGTAAGAACTTGTGTATTTAAAAATGCCAAACATCAGATTTTGAATAACTGCATTATTGAAAAAAAAATGAGTGATAGTAAACATACTTGATGTGATTCACACACTCCGTATAATAACTAAATATTTTGTTAAAAATGCATCCTTACAAAATTTTTTATAAAATCATCCATATAAGATATGATTCATTATTCAGTTATTATTATTAGTTATTGCATACTACATAGATGAGTGATTTTGTCTTCAAAAGAAAACAATAGCGTATTTATAAACTGCACCGATTGTGCCAAAATTTGTTCGGTGTGAACAAAAGTTTTTGCTAATTTATTCACTTGGGGCATAATACGGAGAT
This sequence comes from Myzus persicae, assembly GCF_001856785.1. Classification (NCBI taxonomy): domain Eukaryota; kingdom Metazoa; phylum Arthropoda; class Insecta; order Hemiptera; family Aphididae; genus Myzus; species Myzus persicae. The sequence continues at coordinate 61,651 of NW_019104176.1, read as the reverse complement.
GGCAGAGCTTGTTTTTTTATACTTGAGCTGCAAAGGGACCGTAAAGCGGTCAGTCTATGTTCACGTTGATTTAGTGCTGAGACCAGTGTTCGAATTGAGGTAGGTAAGTGTGCAGGGGATGGAGCTCGCCTATATTTTTTGTTTTGCCTTTTGCATAATGCAACTTTTTTTTACCAGAATTGGGTGGTGGACAGCACAAAATGCTGTCAGGTTGATGTCTGAATTGATTTTTCTTCAAAAACAGAATTGAATTTTTGTCAATGAAATTGCATTCTTAAAGTGAAACTAATAAGTGATAAACTAATGTAGAGGAACATAAATTCAAGTTCATTAGTATGAATTATATTTTAAAATGTTTATTTCATATGAATACATATAAATATATATATGGCAAAGACCTCACAGTTGTGTTGAATAATTTTGCTCTAAGATTGCAGTTTTCAAATCGTTGTATTAATAAGCTCTTCTACGTAATTTATGATTCATCCCAATTCGAACACGGGTGTCTGGTTAAAACCGACCGGCGACCACATGGCAAGTATGCTGCCCCCTCTCCCTCCCACTGATGAAAAATGGAAAATAACCACGACTTACGCCCTGTCGCTGACCCGTGTCTTCCGCGACTGCCGGCTTCCGGCGTTGGGCCCGCTTTTTGATGCCGCTCTGCGCTTGGGCCGCGGCTGCGGCAGGCGAACTCCGCGTGTTCAGGCCTTGACGTTTGGTCACAGCCGCGACAATTGACGGCCACGGCCTACACACACGAACCGCGGTCAAGCAGAACATTGTTTTTTATGAGTGACGAGTAACTTCTATGATAATAAGTATTAGGTATAGTCGTGAGGTATAAGAGGTGGAAATGTATAACAGAACGATTGTCACGACTGACAGATGACGACTAAAGACGGCAGAAGTGCAGAACGGAGCGACTTTAAAAAAACACTTGACGAGCCGGCGGCAAAGGTGTGTGATAAGAATAACTCTGATAATAGTTGTTACCGCTACAGCAGGCTGCATAATGCATTGCTGCAACTACAGACTGCGGCATACCGACGACGACGCGATTTGATAGCTGCATTGATAAGGACTTCACTCAGTAAAAATCCATCACTCAACCACGTCTGGTCACTCTGAGTGTGGAGTGTCTGACTTCAGCTGTCTCCGTTGAGTCAAATAACTGGTTTGGTCGAAAATCCAGAAAATCAATCATATTGATGACGATATTATTATGATCATCTCGTTAAAGTTTCATACTTTCGTGTTTTTCGCGACCTGAATCAAAAGTACAGTCGTACAGTTTTGGACCTAAACAGCGAGTGGTACTAATAATTTTTATCGAGGTGTGCAGACGTCTAGCATTTGGAGGAACGTTTATAGTTTGATTTATTCATATTTCAATCGCTGCATTTTGAAAATGAGGCGACGAGCGGGCGTCGGTGCCATTCAGAAGCAAAAATTGGAACAAGAAAAGTACAAGGACAAAGGGACGGTGATTCAGGAGAATCAGTTTGAACATATGACCAAACAAATGGAAGTGTTCCGCGGGAATCTTGAGGAATTCGCCACTAAGTACAAAAACGAAATCAAGAAGAACTCACAGTTCAGACGACAGTTTCAAGAAATGTGTGCGTCCATCGGTGTCGATCCGTTGGCCTCCGGAAAGGGCTTTTGGTCAGTCCTTGGCATCGGAGATTTTTACTACGAATTGGCCGTTCAAATCGTTGAAGTGTGCATGGCGACAAGTTATAAAAATGGTGGTATCATTGGGTTGGACGAGCTCAGGGATCGCCTGGTGAGTGGTTTGCAATTTTAGGTGCTTTATATATTTTTTTCCTTGTTTGTCTAATTTGTCTGTCATAATCAGTACGATAATACTTTTACTACTTCTCTAATTGTTTATGAGTCTCACTTAAACCATACTGTTTATTTTCCAGATAAAAGCTAGAGGTCGCAATATACAGCATCAAGAGATCACAGTTGACGACCTACTGTGTGCGGCCAAGAAGCTAAAAATATTTGGCAACGGTTTTTGCGTGATTCCTGTCGGCAAGGGCCAGTACATGGTGCAGTCTGTGCCTGGAGAACTGAGCATGGATCAGACAGCCGTACTCAAACTGTTGTCGTCTTCTGGCAGTCCCTGCGTCAGTCTTTCGTCCCTCAAAGTGCAACTCAATTGGGAAGAAACGAGAGCTGTGAACGCTATCAGTCAAATGGTTATTGAAGGCCTGTGCTGGGTTGACAGTCAAAATGATGGTGAATTCTCATACTGGTTCCCGGCCATGTTCAACGAATGCATAACATCATGACGATATTTCATTTCGAAATTGTTTGTAAATACCTATCATATTATATAAATTATTCTATAAATATTAAAGATTTCTATTGAATGTTGTAAATAAATTGAATATCACACAGATTGTTGCAAGCTATTAATCTTTTCTCAGTGAAACATATGGGGCTTAGAGGTATAATAGATTTCTAAATGAAGACCAGACACGTTCCAAGCTTCTTATGGCATATTTGGTTTCGTTGAGGCAACACTAAATTTTCTAATCCCATTAGGGGCATACTGGAAATACAAATTGGCTGACTAAAGGGAAAAGAGAAATCCGCCCATTGTTGGTATTTCTTCCCTTTTTTATTTTTTTAGTTATAGAATACAGTTATAATTAAAAACACTAATTTATATTATCATTTAGTAGATCACCCAACTTCCACCCTAGCCAGCTCCTGAATCAAGACTTGAAAGTCCACACAGATGGTGAGGTAGAAAAACCATATATAAACTAAATGATAGTCATTAAGTACAAAGTAAATTTGTCAAGAAAGTCTAAATTTCTAATGTGGTAAATTAGATGAGGGCTGCAGAAACAAACAAAACCACCTTACCTCCATCTTCATCCTGTGAGAGAATATTATTGTCACGGGCTAGATGTAATCATATTTCTTCTGAGTTTTGTTGATAATATCTCATTTATAATTGGAATTAATACATTTGTTTTCAGTAAAACATCACGTAAGTTTTATTAATATAATATAATATCAGTGTAACAAAAAAAAAACAAAAAAAATGTCTATATTAATTTACAAATTCAAAGTAATTGTGGGTCACAAGATTTTGTTTGGCAATCTACTCAAATGGATAAAAAATTATAAACTATTTCTAGAATAGAACAAAATTATCACATGTATTTGTTTTGGCCTGTGGTTGATGTACATAATATTTATTAAATGCATAAACACAAAACAAATTTATATCATAGTACTATGTGTAACTATTCAGAAATATCTTCATTCAACGAGCAATATTATTATTGTTGATTATTAGCATTGGTAATAATATAATAATATAATATTACAATTTAGTTTTTGTAGAAAAAAAGTTATACTATACGCTACTTTTGTTGTGTGTTTGAAAAGTAAATTACCTATTGTTATTATTTAAACATCACAGCCACAAAAAAGGGTACAAAATAAAACAGTGGCATTGGTTACTTAACTTATTCAAAGAGACCATTATAGTGAGGCGATTACATTTTACGTCAAAAAAACAAAGAGGCATTCTTTCGGTATATTTTAAACGTCACAATGTATAAAGCACTATAATTTAACCTCAAAATAATTACAATACCTATTTGTTTTGAATAAACACTTTAGTACATTTTTTGTTATCATGTATGTATAGTAATAATAATAATAATAATAATAATAATAATAATAATATAATAATAATAATATGATGTATACTTATTTATGCGTATTGTATCTATCGTAAACTTAATACAGTAGGACAATTAATAACATAATATAAAGACAATTTAACTTAAAACCAGGTGTCGACAAGATGAGAGGATGAGAGATAGATTAAAATCTATAATATATACAATAATAAAATTACTATAATTATAAACAGAAAATTAATCAAATTTAATTATACATAATAAAAAAAAATATATATATAATTGGTATAATATTATGCTGTTGGAAACTACGTATTTAAATTCAGCTTCTCGAAAACAAATATGAGTTACGAATACATTTAGTGAGACATTATTTAAACCTTAAAATAAATATGATACAGTACAATGATTAGTAGTAATAAACACATTTCAGATAATACAAGTTAGGTATTTTGCTCAATTATAATAAAAAAAAATATATAATACTAAAGAAAAAAGAAAATAAATCAGTCTTAGGTAAACTTCTCGCCGTTCACATAGTTTGATAACAAACTCTTGTTAAAAATCTAATTAATATCGTACAAATAAATCTCAAATCAAAAACTCTAAACATTATTTTCTACACTCATTTAGAGATTCCAGAAAGCGATAATAGCTGTGTAAATTGTGCAAATGCAATGACTGAACCGTTACACATTTTCAATTAAATGATTAGGAAATTTATTAAATCTAGTTGTTTTTCAATATTTTCCACAATAGAAAACAGTGTCAAATATAAGTAAAGAAAAAATTTTACTTTAAAAAACATCTGTATGAATTTTTAAATGTTATTCTTTATGAAAGTACTTTTTACTAACAAATATAATAAACAGACTTTGTAATTTACTGAAAAATTAAAATATGTATATTTTTTAAGCAGTGGATTGTTGATACTTTGAAGAGCAGTGATAATAATTACTGATTTATTTAAATGTTATAACACTTGGCCACCTCCATTATTTATAACTAACAAGACAAGTCCATCCTAACGAAAAGTTTATATAGTACGAAAAATGTAGATGTATAAATATTATATTATGTATATTTGATCGGCATATTATGAGTCATCAATTAGTGTTTAAATGGAAACTCAAGTAGATGAAATTTAACAAACATCACAATCTCTCAATCAATAAAAAGATCATTTTTGGAGAAGAAATAATTTGCAAAAGTATACCTCGATTTTCAGAAAACATAAGACCTATCATTGTATTTTCTTAATATCCCTTCAAGTAGAAAGGGCATACTGTATGTAGATCTATTACACAAAATAATTAAAAGAGAAAATTGTACAAAAATGGTTCTAAAAATAAATATACATTATAGTAGTAAATGCTACCGCAGACTATACGTCCATATGTTTGGAAGGCTGTTGTATTATAAATGGTTCACTCCACATTCTTCTTAAATCACCCTAAACAATTATTATTTAAAATGTAAATTAATTAATTTATATTTACAGAAAACAGTTTACTCCCAGGAGTATAAATATTACCTTTAAATAAGCCATGGTCAGAAGAGGCAACAGTGTAAATGGAACTAGATAGAGTAGTGCTGGTTGGGCTGCTTTAAAAATTTCTGAAGACACTGTAGCGGTGACCAGACCCAGAAAGTATCCGATTAGAGAACAGTGGAAGTAACTACAGAGAACAATAAAAATTAACAATGTTATCTATTTGTTTTTCACAATTATTACACAAATTTCATAATAAAATTTTTGTCTTGCCTTATTCTGCCAAGATGTCTTGGAGGTGGAACGCCAGTCTCCCCGAAATGTAGAAGCTGAGATTTCTTATATGCATCATACCGCATCACGAAACACAGTAATAGGCCTGGCATAACCTGCAATAGCAAACAATATTGATAGTTTTCCATCAGAATGCTTACTAACAAATTAACATCAAAGTATAACTCACAATATCCCCAAGCCCAAGCATTGAAAACCGCCCATTATGAATACTGGGAAACACTAATTTTCCAGGAAGTGATAACCTTGGTGCTTCTTTAGCAACTCCGCCAATGTGTAACTTTCGAGCCACGACTCCGACAGGATTTTCTGCTGACCTTGTTGCCACCTATTTTAATATATAATAATGCAACAATAAGTATTTTAGCAATTTTTTATAGCCGCATAAGTAATGCTCACTTTGACCATAACGTTGGTGTTAAATATGTACGATGAGAAAAACACCCAGAAAACATCATAGATCAAAAGACCAGTCAACAGAAGAGTGGACACTTTAAGACTAGGAAGTCGGACAAAGGCAATAAATGCTACACAGAGTCCCATTCCCATTGCTACAAAAATTTAAAAATAATTTATTTAGTACTTACTACTTTGAATTATCATTCCAAACAGATTTTAAAAATACATTATTATAAAATAATAAATTGTATTTTAAATTTGAGAAAAAAAATTGTTGTTTAATGTTATTGAAGCATATCTTTCTCTTGATTATTATTTCATATTATTATAATTTAAGGTTAGAAGGAATTGAAATCTAAAAACATTTAAAAATAATTATTGCATAAAATTTAGCACTCACCATCCATTAACAGCCAATGCCCAGTCAGTACCCAGATACAAACTATAAACAATGCCATTGAAAAAGACAGCAGCTCAGCCATAGTAAACCGACCACATATACCGAAAGAGATCCTAAAAAAAAATTTAGTTATAACAAAACAGAATAAGAGTGTTTTTAAAATATAAATTTACTTGTTTCCATCAGAGCAAGGATTAATAATATACTGACACATGGGTAGTAGGAGAAATGCCAACGCAACAGTAGCAATAACTGAAAAAAAAGGTAATTATGAGTATTAAAATATACTTTCTATGACAGCAGAGGTAATGAAATATTTGTAAAGAATGTTAAGTTAGTTGAACACTAATTTGTATTTTTTTTGTTTAAATATAATTTATTTTATTATACAAGAACAAAAAAATATGTTTGAGAATTTTAGTAATGATTTGTTGTCTTTTTATAAAACCAAAATATAATAATTTGGATATAAGTTTTTGTGTTTTATTTCTACCTGGGATATAATTTAATCTTACAATGTAATAAGGATTTCCAACATAGAATTTTAATTTTTCAAGAAGTCTACATGATATTAACTTTCCACTTTTTTTAATTTTATCTCTATAAGTCACACCAAATTGAATTAGAAGAATTGGAACATAAAAAAATTGACACCATATTCAATAGTTTGGTAAACTTAAGGCAAATAAATAAAAAATATTGTCAAAATACAATCACCCGTGTATAAATAAATTTCAATCTATTTTTAAAATTCATATTATATCATTATTTAAAATGGTAAATTGGAAACATATTTTTATTGATTTTTATATTGAGTGTGTACGTGTAAGATAAAAAAAATTCAGTAATTGACACTTTTAATCCCCTTAATAATAAAAATGAAAACCTGATTATTTACAAGTTGTAGTTTAGTATGTGTGACATAATCAAATAACACAAGTGATTTCTGTACTTTCTATTTTTTCTTCTTATATATTATGATTAAAACACTTTTTACAAGATTAAAAGTCAGTACTCAAGTTAAATAATAATTAATAATTAACAATTGGAAAATAGTAAAATCAAGTTATTACATAAGGGACATGATATAAAGCACTTAAATAGTGACATTGAACATAATATTTACTCAATACAACAAAAGACCAGCTTACTTGCAGTGCATATTGCAAATAACATTTGCATAGAATCAAAGAAGAAAAACATGACTAATAATGATATTGAAGCTCCTAGAGGCAAACACAAAGCTTGCATAGTATCCAATGTTTGAACATCTAAGAAATAAAAAAACAAATAATTTATTAAACACTAGTATATTTTATATTAGTGTAATAATTCATTTACAAAACAATACCATCAGTTTCTGTGCAAATTAGAGTCCAGAAAATTGTTAGTAAGAAATCAAATTATTTTAGTTTATTTGAATGAAAAAATAAAAATATTACCAATAACTAATTTTAACAGCTAAATAGCTACAATAGTCTATGAAATATGTGTATACATTTTATGGACACTTAATATTGTAAAATACTGAAATGAAATTATTTTAAAGCATGTTAACCTTGTTTTCGCTTACTAATATCTGTTAAGCATACAGAGCTTCCGTTGGAGCTCTTAGATTTTTCTTTTTCTCTTTCTCTGGCTTCCTGTTCCATATTTAAAGATCTGGAATGTATGAAATATTAAAATAATGGTAAATACATTACAAATATGTATATATATTATGTATTTAATATTTATTAACCTGAAACTGCCATAAACAATTAACAGAATAGATATCAAAAATGTGGAGACCCGAGATGAATCCATTATTGTATATGCCCTGAAAAGAATTATTTAATATTATTTAATTAAATAGGATTTCATTTATCTGTGCTAAAATGGTATGTAATAATATATCCTACCATTGATAATCTACTTGGGAAGACATTTTGGTACAATTAACAGTGAAGTCTTCTTCTGCAAATACAAATAAAGTAAGAATTTTAAAATAAAAAACTCACAATTTTTATAATTAAATCTAAGTATTAAAATAAATACATAATACAAATCAAAAATGTCCAATAAGATTAGTGACATCCAAGGGAGGCCCTGATTTAAAATTATGAAATTATTTTATGATATTTTGTTTAGCCAACAAAATAGGAAAGTTTTTGTTTTATAGTTATTGACCCATAGCACAATGAGCCAATATTTAAGTATGATACATTAAACTGTAATAGTTTTACTGTTAAGTTTATTTATATTTTAAAATCCTAACTTAGATATTAGTTATTGAAGGGCATGGGCAATATATTAACACCTATGAAGGTGCAAATCAATGTTAGGGAACCAGCGAACCGCTGACCATTGATACAAATATTAATTACTAACTTCATTAAAATATTGTATAACTTTTATGTTAATGCCCTTTAATAATTTAAGTTAAAAATAATACATACCTAATCTAAATAGGTACTTTACTTAAATTAGTATTATTAATTTTTATGAAATGTATAACTTATTATTTTGAGATTCTTATTTATGCAATGCCTGTTATTATTAAAATTTAGTTATGTAGTTTTTTTATTGAACAGAAACATCAAAACACAACAGATAATGTAACATTGAAGCCCTACCTACTAACAAGAATCTAAGCCATATAGGTAGTTTATGAAAGGTTTACATAACATATCATCAAACAGGTATAGGTATATATATATATATATATTTTAATATATTCATAAGTTGATAGAAAATGGGAACAGGAAAGTCTAATGGGTAAAATTAACATTTACATTTTTTCAGGTGAGTAGTTTCAAATTGTTCTAAAAAAATATAATAAAATATAAGTAATATTTCATTGTTAAAAATGAATAAGCATTCAAAATATAAATAACTTATATAAAACTTGAATTTACAAATGTTATAATTGCACATAACTGCATATAATCAAGATTAACAACCATTATTAAGGATTTAATTAACATTTATTCTTTAGTAGAGGCAGGAGCTTATTTTAAAACTAAAACCATTTTAAGTAGGTTAATGTTTATTTGTAATAGAATTCCTAAATCCCACGTATTTATAATTTTTAAGCACAACAATGTGATTAGTGAGTAATGTGGGTAAAATTAACATAGAAGTTTGATATATCATAAAACAAATTTTATTTAATTGTTAATATTTATAAATTAATTATCAACAGTTAAAGAATATAAACCATATGTACAAGCAGCAATACAATATGTATATTCATATTATCTCAAAAGTAACAGTTAAATTATATATGTGTACACCATACACGTATAACTAATTTGTGAATTATCTAATAAATTATATTATATTAGGTAGGTGTGTCAGTTTTAAACTTTAGTTTTACTTAGTTCTAAGCGTTCTTTATTCAATTGCAATAGGGTTTATTTTCTTATTTTACATTAGGTACATATTAAGTCCTTGACCATTGTCAAGAAATATGATAGATGTTCACACAACTTTTGAATAGTAAAGAAATAGTTTCATTACAAATAAAAAAGATAGTAATATGTATTATCTAAGAAATATTTATTAAGCATGTACTAAGTTGAATGTACCAATAGGTACACAATTAAGTGTTTTTCTTTAGTTATCTTGTGCTTATAATTGCTATTAAATATAACTTTTAATCCAGATGTATGAGATGCTGTTAAATTTAAATAATTATTCATAATAAATAAAAATAATAGGTAGCATAGTAGCATAACTAAATCTAACCTAACAGTTATGGCATCCTGTCATTTTGTCAAAAATAAATTAACTCATGACAATTGATTGCAATACATAGTTCATCATAATAACAATTTACCACAAAAATATTAAAATCTTATTATAACAGTATTGTATTTTAATTTTATTACTAGATTATTAATTAAAGGAAAATTGGTGCTGATCCAAGTTACACTCATAATGGTTTATAATGAAAACAATTTAAGCCTAAATTATACTCAAATTAGTAATAATAGAATAACACTTTAATCCAGTCCACTTATAACAGTACCTCAAGAAATTAGTTCTAGTAAATATTATTTTTAAAAAAATACCAGTATAATTTATTTTAATTTTTGACATGTTTAGTGAGGTATAAACTCAGGTATAAACATGTAATCTCCTCTTTTTTTATTCTTTCCTTATTTCGTATCACAACGTATAATGTTAAAAATAATCTCATGATAACATTTTCATTGTTTAAAAAATATTATTTGATGTTTTGTACCATCAGGCATCAAGTTAAAAATGTCTTGATATACTAGTATATACCGAGACTAAAAGATTTTAGTATCATTATTTTGTGTGTATTGGATTAAACAAATTAATTTCTAGCCTACATAACTTGTTTGAATATACTTGAAGCTCAAACTTACAATTGAAAATTGCCAAAATTTTATGTGAATAATTAGGAGGGGCATTTTGACCATAGATGTGAACATATTATTGAAGGCATCCCTAAGCACACAGCCGGCATTAATATAGTTGACATATTAACTTACTGGGGTAATAAACAGGCATTGCTTTGACCACTGCCAAGAACGTTTCTAAAGACGAATACAGTTGACATATATTTACAGTTCTATATTGTAATTGAAAATTGTTGAGCTTTTATTTTTTCCACTCATTTTTAATTAATTATATGGTTCATTACAGGGATGTCGTTATGAGAGGTGCGGTGCAACGGCACCACTAACTTAAAAAACGTCAACAATTGGCCCGCCATTCAAACTTCAGTGCGCCGCCATAATCAACTTATACATTATGATTTCATACTTAGGTAATATAAATAAAATATATATTTTTTTCAAATTTTTGTATATTTTTGGTTTATCAGTTTTATTACTATTTGATTATACCTTATTTGCCTTTTTTTCAAATAATAGTGAAGTGGCTTTAGCTGGTTGCTTTAATTGCTTATACGCTTTTAATTCTTTGAATTGCTAGCTATTTAAAAGTTGCATTAGTCGTTATGAGTTTCAATTAGAATTATAAAAGGGAAGGAAACAATATTTTCATAGGTTAGCAAGGTTACCTACATTTATATATATAAATACATTTTTTTTTTAATGGCCAGGTGAAATGTCAAAATGGGCCCGCCTAAAAGCGAATAGAACCCAGAAAAACAACTGAAATGACACCCCTGGGTTCACATCATAAGCATTTCAATCAAATGTAATCTATAATTTGTACTCTAAAGCATATTGTGCATATTGTGCCTACTGTCATTTGATGATTAAAAATAAAAGGTTATATTATATTATTTACCTTTTTAATTACCTGATTCAATTTTCTTAGAAAAACTAGTGATTAGTGAGTCTAAGGCTCAGGGCACCTATGAAACATTGTTGTATACATATTAACAATCAATAATCAGTAATGACTGGTGAATCACATAGGTAGGTACATTTTTAATGTTTATAATATTATTTACACAAAAAAATTATATATTACTAGATAAATAATAGGTACTTAGTAAATAAAAACATAAGTCATCTGAATAGTCAATAGAGACAATTCTGTAGGTATTAGAATTAACACATTTTGATAATCTATCTTAAAATGTTTATAAATTATTAATACAATTCACATTTTAAATGTGTTTATAAATAATGCTTATCAGGAAATATGTACAAAAACAGAAAAACCTAAAGATAAAATTATTGAATGAATGGTGGTATGTCTAGATAGTAGTTTCTAATAGAATTATAATATTTTAACATTGGTTTCAAAAATCAAAAGTAATTATTCTACACGATAGGTACCTACTAAAAAAATTGAAATAAATAAATGTAAATATTAATCATAATGTTAAAAACATAGGTATCAAAATGTTTATTATGTAGCTGAATAGTAAATTATGAATTAAGCATACAAAAATATAATCTATAGCTATGATATTATGTTAGGTCTTATATATATATTTATATGATTATCAAAAAATACAATGGTTTCCAAGATGGTTTCTAAAAAATAAATAAATGTTCCACAGACTTACAGAAATAAAAAAAAGATTAGGTAGGAAATTAAATAGGTACTAATTGATTTTTCTATTTGTTTTCAGCTACCTATGCATTTATCTAATTTTCAACTATCTTTATGTCCAAAAGAGAAACACTATAAAAGTTAACCAATGCAATTGATCTTATTTTTCTGAGATCATCAACCCATTTATTAATGAAAGTAGACTTAAAATAATTGTCTCGCTATTGGTATGATTGTTATAAATTTTTTTTTTAATGGCATAGGTAGCTGCAAAGGAATACTTAACCACAATTGGTAAGTACAAAATATGATAGAAAAGAAGACCAATTTGCTTGTCAATCATGCAGAAAACAATAATTGGGCAGTTAAATATTATATAGTTAGGTACCTATCAATGTTTAAATATGTACTGGAAGGAGACATTAAAAGTAGGCTAATTTACAAATTATGATCACTTCTATGATTACTTTATTCGTGATATTTAAAAATCAAATTTATATAGGTTTTGCTTGAATAACCTTAGCGAATGGTGTTCAAACACTGCTAAACCACTTTCAAAAATGTTAGACAGGAAGAGTCCGCGATTACCTAATGATAATGGTCAAGACTTAAGGATACGACAGTTGTCATCTCTTGACAAATAACGCCAGACGAAAAACATGGGACACTTTTTTTTGAAAAATGAAACTTCAGTAGTTAATGATCCTTATTATTTTTAATTATTGATCAAATTCGAAACACTTACGCTCGTAACTTTGTAGTCAAGCTATATTACGATCGCAGAACGGTCGATATGATTTGCTGAGACTAAGACGTCGTCGGTCGGCGTCTGATGCTCATCGATTTCCATCCCGTCACACGTTTTCGGCGGATCGGAAAAGTATCCGGAATCTTTGGAAAACTATACACAGGACAATGGAAATCGAGACAATCTCTTCTGCTCCGTGCCAGTGTACCACTAAACAATCCGACCGATGACACTCGGTATTCACGTATACCTGTCGTCAAGACGAAGACTTGACGACGTCGAAGTCTTCCGAATACCGAATAACCATTGTCGCACAAGTCATCGCGCGAGCAGCACGGTTTTTGATATTTCTTAAATAATTATTTTTGTTGAAACCGAATTAATCCCAAACGCGAAAACCACCGGAGGGTTGGCGAAAAATATTTGCGTCACGAACCACTGACGATACCGGACATTGTAATGTAGATTTTAAATTATACTCGAAGAGACTTCAGTGGCATATTATTAAAATCAGAAATGTTATTTGCAAAAAATTCGTCGGTTGTTGTCGTAGTCTTTTGTTGTTATTGTTTAGTCGAGAGGCCGTGCGGCGTGCGTGCGTGCGGAGTTAAATTTGGAACGCGGCCGCGGACACCACGACTACCACTGCAGCTGGAACAATGTAGAAAAATGTAAAACGATATAATAGTAGTATAGTACCGTACGACGTCGGACGTACACAACTAGAGCGGACAGCGGTAGTGGTGACGGTCGAGTGGTGGAGGTGATGATGTTGATGATCGGTGAGTGGAGAAGGTGGCGGTGTCGAAGAATGGCGAGTGGTGGAAGTGGCGGAATGGTTGTCGACCGCGGTAATGGTCCCCTGCGGGCGGTGTGGGAGTGGTGGTCTGTACTCTGTAGAGTCGCGATCGCAATGGGTCGGTCTGTCCCGGCGGCGGTGCGGGGGAGTCGAAGGAGTGCGCGTGCGTTATCACTGCAATGTTATCATTTTATGGCTCCGCCAGTTTTGTTCGCGGACCCATCTGTGCCCGGTTGTCGGCAGATGGCGCGTCCTACGTTCACCGCGAAAACTGAATCCCCGAGTCCTCCGAAACTATTTACTTGTTACAGGTACCTACTGATGAGTGATGAATGATGATTGACTGACGACTGATTTGTGATGACTGATGACTGATGAATAATTTGTAATAAAGAAAAATACATAATATACAACTATTATAAGAGATTTTATTAGGGCTCGGAACTGAATGCATTTTCTTATTTCTTAGGAAATTACATGTTCAAATTCTGATTCAATACAAATTCGTTTCATAATACATACAATCCAAGTACAACTATTTATGATGCATATTTTTACTTAAAATATGATATTACTAAATTTATATGATTTTGCATATTAATGCGTATGCGTATTATACCTATAATTTAATACAAATCAACAACAAATTAATGTCTTATACTATACAGAATCTTGATTGTAAATTTGTTATGATCAGCAGGGTCTTATTTAGCATTTTTTCAATAAAAAGTTTATTTTTTCTAAGGGCTCAAGCCCTCCATAAAGTTTCAAAGGAAGTGGGATTGGAGTTAGGTACTGTTAATAAAATTGTATTAATGTAGAAAAAAACACTTCAAATTTCATCATCCCATTTTCAAACTTTTAAAACCTAAGCACCGATTATTCTTTTATCTCCAGAACCAATCACAACCCATTGGGATTGATGTACCTGGAATCTGGATAGCAATGCTGTACCTACTTTATTATTTTTAATACTAAGAACAAATTAGTGACATTGTTGGACTCTAATGATCTTTTAAGCGTATTACAGTTTCAAAAAAACTTTTTTCCAAGTTTATTTCTATATAAATAGTTACACAATATTTTGTATAGAAAAATAAGTGCATATTTGTGCTTTTTTTTAATGCATACGTAAACACATATTTCATTTCCGCACTTTCCCATACGTTGTATATTATGCGGTTTACCACATGTTGTTTGTACTTAATTAAAATACAGTTATAATAATAAAATATACATGAAATAAATAAATATTGAAAGAATTTTATATTTAATTTCAAATATAAATAAATAGATTTAAATATTATCTAGTAAAATATCATTCAATAATACACAAACTAATACAATAACGATCTACTTATCTAATAAATTAATCGATTTAAGAAAATATTTTATACGAAATTGCATTATATTAATCAATAATTAATACAAAATAAAATATCAAATACTTTTAGTTTGTAAATAACACTAGGCCAATAATCTTTGTAATTGAATAAAAAAAAAATATATAAAATGTCACATTAAAGCATACATAGAAAAACGCATGTAATCTATTGTATATATTATTAATATTTAACACTAGATCAAAATAAATTTTCTATGAAACTATAATTATTGATATATTTTTTCTACCAAAATCAATAATAATAATTAATATTTAATAGTGTAATACCTTTTATATAGGTAATAATCATTAATAGATCTTGTTTTATTTTAATCATCATCATTATCATCATCGAAGTCATTCACTCATCAAGTTATTCACATACTTTTATTCCATTTGTGTGTATAATATATTATACATATACCTATTTTATGTTATATAGTATATTAGTATAATATAGTGTTTTTTAATCGAATTTTCTTCTCAATAGGTACTTGAGTACTTTATTATTTTTTTCTTTAGAAACCACAATGATATTTTTGATTTACAAAAATATCCAATTCCAGTAATTGTATACAATCGTGGATTCTGAAACACGATCTATGCATTATATTTTATTGTGTATACATATCCCAGCCTATCATACACAAATACTCAACATTATTATTTTTGGTGTCTATATTTATTTTTGAAAAAAAAATAATAAATCACTCTTGCAATGCCATTATAATATTATGATTCATATTGACATTTGGCACTACAGTTTTACCTTATCCCTTTTTTCAATATATATACTCACGCAATACGTAGTAGCTGATTTAAAATCGATATATTATGTATATATTATACAATAATACAAAATACATAATATATAAAGCATATATAAGCTATAAGCCACAATTGAGGAATCGTGTAGATTTGTATAACCATTGATGTACATGTATTTATACATGATTCCGCAAATTTAATTTTTATATACACAATTCCGCATGGTTTTAAAAGCCTTGTTACTTCACGTTACTTATTTTTAAATTAAACAAAATAAATAAAAAAAGTAAAATAATATAACCTAACCTCAATTTTTAATCTTTTTAATACTCAGTATAAAAGATTAGAAAACAAGTCCAATATAAACCTACATGTGTAACAAACTTGTATTAATAGATTAAGATTGAAATAGTTCGTACTTTTATACTTGGTGGCCAGCTCGAAGATTATTGTTTATTAGAGTTGCTCTCCGAGGAAAAATGGTTTGGCATCAATGTTTTAGAATCTAGAGTCATATTAATCGCTTGGCTAAAATGGCTATTGGCTGTTCATTGTTAGTGCTAGAACAATTAGATAATCTGGAAAAAAAATTGATTGACTAAATTAGGTACGGTTTTACATATTAAATACATTTTGGGTATCATTTGACCATGACACTGATATTACTTAAAATAAATCAGTCCTCAACCCTTCCACCCAAAAAAAAAATCCTATAACCATACATTTATATATAAAATATCACACTGGTGAGCCCCTCCTCAGTGATAGCCCTCGTTTATTAAACTTTCAAAATGTCCACAATTATACCATATTGTATGCCAGTACGCCACTTCAGTCTTATATTACATAATATGTATTAATTTTCCATATTATACTTTGCAATGATTTACCATTCACCTCTCCTACTCATTCATTTTTCAATATTTGTCTCTGATATTGTATTGCATGTATTTTTTTGTATACACTTCAAAATCAATATAATATTATACCACATATGATGGTGCATAAAGCGATATACCTAAGTAGCTCAATAGAATCAGAAGAGACCATAGAGGTATACAACATAATAAATGTATGTATGAGAAAAAATTTTAAAATAAAAGCGCAAGGTTATAGGTACGTATAATGTATGAAATCGTTTTATTGCAAATATTTCCTATACATTATATGTAAACGAAGGGTGATTCATGAAGCATGTTCCCTACTATATTAAATTAAATAATGAATTTATTCAAATTATGATTTTTGGAGTTTAAATGTTTGCTTAAATCTGTCAAAATATTTTTTGAAGAGTGTCCTATTTACTCGCTGTGATACAAATTACCAACTTCTTTTTTTCATTCAAAAACCATCAGTTGTTACTGTGAATTGTTTTTTAAGTAGCTGGTATACATATAAATCAAAAATTTGAAATTATAAGAACTAGAACGATTAGTTTTAGTTATTGAACTGTATTTAATACAATACTAACCAAGAAATAAGAATAATAGATTCAAAAGATTTTGGGAGTAGCCATAATAATTTGAATCAAATACAATTTCATAGGTGTATGATGTGTTCCAACATTATTTGTAAAAAATGAAAATTGACTGAGTAGAATAAGTACTGGACTTACATAAACATAGTATTAGTTAGGGGAGGGGAGGGGGAGGGGTGAGCATTGTTTATGAGTCATTGCAACATACTATTATGATGTATGAATATAGACCTAGCTTTTCTATCCCGTTTGGATTTTTTTTACATAAACGAGCTCATCCGCTCTAAAATAAATATTAAGTTTCAAACTTTTCTTCTTTTAACTTCTCCTGGCTTATCCAGTTATTCCCCGCCTTTCAACTGTGATATAGCTGCTGCTCTACTTTAAAAAGCAGCGAATCCTAATTCCTCTTATAGTGTACATACTGACTTTTAACTAATTATACATACTCTTCTCGTTGCATAATTAAAGGGTTAAGGGTTAATCACGGGGGTGTGTAAATATATATAGGTATATGTATAAACTGCAGCAGATGGGCATAACATGTACCTACATAGCCGCAACACAGACAAAAATACAAAATAATATACATACTTATATACTTATATAAGTATGATATATACAGTACCTACCTATTCACTATTATATAACAACTTTAAACATTATAATAATTATTATTCACCAGTTCGCGGTGTCTATCTGCAGGTGGCGCTACTGAAGTTTATTTTATAAAATGTACGCACGCGTATATAATATGAATCTGAACAATAACATCTTTACAAGGCTGTTATATTATTATATTCATTTTATTATATGAGGTTTGAATTCATGTGATGGCGGTCATTCTACCGTAAAGGCAGGCCCCGTATACCTTAGGTATCTAGTGACTAGTATATACTATATTATTATACGAGCGCTTGGTTGTAAGTGGTGAATACAAAAAAACAAAATTATAACGTGCTGATATAATAGGTGGGTAGCACTTTATAGGTGTATAATATGTGATATGTGAATAATATTAATTATAAATTATAATAATATAGTGAGTACCTTACCTTACCTATACTTTCAGACCTATTCGGTGAACTCATAATGTGTGTGCGGCGTGCTTCTCGGCATAAAATGTGATAACCCACGCTGCTGCAGTCACCATTGCAGTGTACAATAATGTAAGATGCCTACTAATATTTCATCAGTGGTCGAAGTGGTTAAAAATAAACGGGAGGACATAACCATTTTGTAAATATTCAATATGCACATTCCATCGCTACAGACGTTTTCAATACGCAGTGCTGACATTATCTGATTAAAAAGTTATAGTTAAGTCACTTTTAAGTCTTAACTATAGTTGACCACTATACTTAGTAGTTAGTATACTTTAATTAAAGTAACTCCTAAATTATTTTTTTATGAATAAGATAATTCAAAGATAATTCAAATTTAACACATACATCACAGTGACTTACTCAACGATGAGGTATACTTAACACCTACAAATGTACAGTACTATAGGATACCAATTACCTATACTATCCTCCTTTTTAGATTGAAATATTACAATTTACAAGTTGAAACTGAAAACAAATATTTAAGAATCAAAAAATGAAATAAAATGTACCTATAATAACGATTTTTTTCACATGGAGACAAGAATTGTTGAGGAATGCCCGAGGGGTGTAAGATATCTAAATGTATATTATATAGTTCTGGTGACGTAAATTGCTTATGTGCACTACGCTAATCTTTGGCTCGAAGCCGACAGTAATAATCCCTTATAATATGCACCACAGCTGAGTCAAGGGAAATATTTTGCAAATCCCGCAACCACATAAACGTAAGTATATAATATAATAATAATAATATATGTGGCTATTATTATTGTTTTCTGTCATATTGACTGTGGTTTATTGTTATATTATGCTCAATTCACCTACATAATATTAATGTTCAAATGCAGACTACAATGTCTTGCCAATTTTTTTTAATAACACCGTCATGGAAACAAATACATTTAGATTATTTTTTTGAAGCGTAAATTTGTACCTATCTACCATAATATATTATTTGAAATTGTTGAGAATACC
The DNA here is from genome assembly GCF_001856785.1 of Myzus persicae. Taxonomy (NCBI): domain Eukaryota; kingdom Metazoa; phylum Arthropoda; class Insecta; order Hemiptera; family Aphididae; genus Myzus; species Myzus persicae. The sequence goes on along the minus strand of NW_019104176.1, from coordinate 42,144 downwards.
ACGATAGTATTTTATGAAACGAATAAGTCATGTGGTGCTTGCTAACTAATGCGACTATTATCTAAATATATATAAATATATAATTGCATACGAAACGTTTGTATTTCTACAAACCGGTCGGTGCAACGATATGTAAAAAAATAATAATATTATGCGCATTAAACGGTAATAATACATTTTATTTAATTGACTATAAATCGTCGGGGCAAATCATTTTTATAAAAACAGCCAATTTAATTGCAGATTTTCCTAATTTTATTCGTACAACACCTTAGCTGTAACTAATTCGAAAATACTATGATATGATGATCTACCGATTTACTAAGAAACCGAAAAAAACTATATCTGCAGACTATTCTTGAAAAGTCTTAACTGTATATTTGCATTATTTGCATAAATGTTCAGACGTACGATGTGATTCAACAAACATGCGCCCATCAAAATGTTATCCTTTTATAATAAAGAATGATAACATACCTTTTGTAGGGTACATTTTTTGGTAGATTATTTTTTTTTGAAGACTTAGATGAAACAAAATCAATATTCGTACGAGTAGTTTCTGAGTCATTTCTGAGTTATCTACTCGTTTGAATTTAATTAATTAAAATTTTTTTTTTTAGATTAAATTTGATACACTTTCAAAAAAATGATCTGATCAATAATTTAGAGCTAAAGAGGTTGTTCTCGTCTGAAAAACTTAAATAGCACAAAAATATAAACTATTTAAAATATTTAGTACCTATACATATATTACCTAGTATACTATAGTATATAATACAAATTAGTAGTATATTACTATATTAGTATATAACAGTGCTTGTCTCGTTTAAAACAGTTTTCGTTATGTTGTACATTAATAAATTAATTGTATGACGGAGACAACACTTGTGGTGCTACATCTTGAACATTTCAAAAATCAGAATTTCAGTCATTTCAAGGAAAAGTGGATCCACGGGGTTAGCATATGCTTGGTGAATCACCCTGTATATATTTGCATATGAATAACTTCATCGTTGATCGTATGAATAGAACTATTTATAATCAATGGTAATACGATCAGTGCAACCGCGGCCTATATACCATCACACAAATAATATTAAAGCATATATTAGTATATTATGTACCTATATAATAGTCACCACCAGCTAGGCCCGGAATCAGCTCCGATTGTAGGTCATCAACGATCTAGTTTCAGTTTCCCCTTCTGTTATAACCGATTTAAATTTAACTCGATATTAATTACGTTTGTAAGTCTCACGAACACTAATAACAATACTAGAGGGATTATGATAATAATATATTATCTATCTATTATATCATAAACGTATTCTCTGCTGCAGTTATATTCTATTCGAATCATATTCGAAATATTGTAAAAGTAATAATAGCATATTATTATATACTTTTGGTTTTTAATTTTTAAGCTATAGCGATGTCTACCAATTATTAATTTTCAATCAACTGTGAAGGCTGTTTTATCCGTTAAAATATAACAATCCATTTGCGTTTTAATAAACCATATACCTAAAATGTAGGTAGGTATACCATAGTATAATGCATCGCAATGATAGAAAAAATTCGAAAACATTTAAGTAGATACCTACGTAATACATCGTTGTTTTCTACTAGAATAACGACTTGCATATGAAAATAATATAAGACGTGTGTACATAAAGATTAGTTGTATTATATTTCCGGTGGATAGACTTCTTATGGAAATATATATATACAGTGTGATTTAACAAACATGCTCATGATTATTTCTTTCTTTAATAATGAATCTATTCAAATTCCGATTAAAAATTATAATTTTTTTATCATCCTCATTTCTCATTTTTGATTCTTTATGTTTTGTACCCTTAGGAGTATCATGTGGTGATACAAATTTCTTTTTTTCAAATGAGAACCAACCTTTTTTCTGAATTATTAATCTCTTTTTAATACTTGATTTTTGTTAAATGTTGACATATTTATCTGAATCAAAATGAATTGAATAACTAGTTTCCAAATTATAAGTTATAACAATGTATATACTAAAGATTTAAGACCCTACAAAAGGTTTTTTAAAAATATATGTTTTCAAATTATAGAATGATGTCAGATTAATGTTAGTTACTAAAATTCTTAAAAATCTATTATAATAGCCACCATGTTTTCTAAATTCATTATCATTGATATATATAATCTTTAGAACACAAATAGTTTAATAAATCAAAAAATACCTACTGGTTAGAATTTCGTTTTGATCAACATTTTTAAAAAAGTTTTCTATCAAACAGTTTTTAGGAAAAAAGGGTGTCTTTAAAAAAATAAGTTGCTATCGCCACAAAATACTCCTTAAAAGGCATAAACTAAGAGTGAGTATTGAAAATATGGAATGTTTATAAATATTATCTATATATCAAAAGAATTTGATTAAAACTATTATTAAAGGAGAAAATTGGGGTGAGCATGATGGTTGGTGAATTACCCTGCGTTTTTTAAGTTGTTAATATTGAAAAATAAAACAATAAGTTTAAAAAGTATATATATATATATATTTGTGTATATGTATAATTTATATATTTATACAATATATGTAAAGGCAAAATAAAATTACAATTTCTATGTCATAATTTTTTTTTAAGTACTACATTAAATTCTGAGTGGAGTGATGAATGTATTGATTTTACAATGATGTGTGTTTTTTTTTTTGTGTCTGTCATCACGTTTTGGGGGCAGTAAAATTGCTTGATTTTTTTTCAACAACCATTTTTCTAGTAGGAAAGTGAATCTAGTTGGTACTTTAAAGGATCAAAAGTAAAAAATTCTCCAATAATTTTCAAAAGCAGCAAGAAAAACCATCAAACAATTGAGGGAAGACGGGAATTTTCTGCGAACTGGATTTCGAAAAAATCGATTTTGGTTTTTGGTGTAACTCTAAATCAAATGACCCTAGTGATCTTAAATGATCGTGTACATGAAAGTTTTAATGAGTGTTTATATTTTTTAATTTCCTATACACCATACAGTTTTCAAAATATTTTGACTCACGTTGAACTTTTATAGGCATATGAAATTTTCGATTATTTTTAATTTTTTTCTTTCTTGATTTTTAATCAATTAAGTATGGTAATTCAGTAATTTAACTGAAAAATGTCTAAATTTTGAAAACTTGAAGAATTTGTATTAAATAGGAAATTAATAAAAATGTAACTCAGTAATAATGAGTAAATGGGTAATTAAGCTAGCTAGAAATTAGCTATTTCCTTAAAATACAATTTTGGTTTAATCATACTGTAATTTAATGCATACATATTACATACATTTCTAAAAATTAAACTGACTTACTCACTGACTGCTCACTGACATTTTCAGTGTTCAATTTTTTTAACTTTTTTTCTGTAAATGTCAATACAATTTTATTGGTTGGGTCAAAAATCTTAAAAAAAAATTAATACTATGTTCCGGATATAGTGTTAAAAACAGCAGTCGAAACATATTAAAAATTCTGACAAAATTCGTCAAATTGAAAAATGAAAAATGATTTTGTTGTTAAAAATGTATTTAAAGCTCAACATGTATAGTTAAGTATTGAAAATTCAAAACATGGTTCCACGTAAGTAGTTTATTCTGTAAACAAATAATAGAATTAAACATAAACACATCTTTTTTATAGTTATTTTAAGTTCAAATTTAGACGAAATTACATACTAACATAAATAATAACTATTTTAGTCATTTTGTTGTGATTCGGTTCCAAAACAGCCCAATTTCATGTAAATAAATAAAATATTTTTCCAGAATCACTGATAATTTAAGAATAATATTATGAATAATATTAATTCAACTAACCGGCTACCGTATTAATAATAAGTAATAATAATAAAAAATATCCTAGACTGGTATACTGTCTCAGTGTCTCCCTTCAGAATCGTTTTTCATATATAATGATATGATATCATTGAATTCAAATTTAATACCATCCATTACAGCGACCTTCTAGATACCTAATGTACACCAGAGCGACATCCATTTACCCTCTTTTTTATTTTTATATTTAACTCATAATTTAATTTGACATCGCCAAAATAGTATTATGTAAAAGCTCATAGGTTTATAATATATTAGTTTTGAGTTTTTGGGGCTCATATTATAAACTAGTCATTCAATGTATAACTTTTATGTATAAGCCCGAGAAAATGTACCTACATGAAAAACCGATCAAAAATACACTGAGTGTTTTTTAAAGTAATTTAATTAAATATTATTAGTTATTACCTACTTATTATAGTTTTGTATGAAATGTATAATCTAAATTCTAAGGTATTTGTCTATAGACAGGTTTAAGCTGATATCGGTTTTGCTGGCCGTGTAAGGTGTAGGAGAAAACGTTATATCTTAACGCTCACGTAATTTCTTAACTTGATGATAATATCGAGGAAGTATTTTTTGTATTCATGTCATATTGTATAATGACTTAAAGATATTAAATTAAATCACACATAATAATACTTACAATATTTTAGTTTGTGCACACCAAATTTAGTTTTAAATTATCTATTATAACTATTTATAATGACAATAAAGGCTGAATGAAAATCAAATCAATATGGTATAGCCATGTTATGAATGTGAAGTTCATGGAGATTGGAAAATTAAGTTTGTTAAATATCTTGGTTATCAACATGACTACATCTGTATAACATGATAAACGTAGCACATCTATTTTTATTTTTATGAATACCTAACAATCAATAAATTTCTGTTGCAGTTTTACAGTGGCGTTTTTAGGATGGTTTTTTTTTTGGTTGGGAGTTATGTACCCAGTGGCCAGTAATAGTACTTGAAAATGGCTCCGATCCCTCAACAACTCAAATTACCTTAACATTGTGATAACTTCATAATATTTTGTACACAACATACGTTGCAAAATATAAGTATGTTTCTCTAAAATAAAATAAAATAACTTTATTATAATATCACCTATATTTGCATTGAGTATAATATTATTATGTACTTATACTGTTTAGTATAGTTTTAATTTATACTCAATGGCAGTTAATGCTATTACAAATTTGTCACATTTAATATTTAAATATCATTAATTTATGGGTACTTAATTAACTTAATTATTATATTATTTATACATAATTTAATAGTAATAGTCACTACAACAGTATAACATCTTTATTCTTTAATACCAAATCCAACTTTCTTTTTTTTTTAAATTCAACTGATCAATGACTTTATCAATTATAAATTGGATATACCGTGGTGACATACTTATAAGGTCCACACCCATCTATCACACACAGTCTATTCTAACTTACGGGAGATCGGTCGGCTATATAGTTAGGCTTTGACTTTTGGGTATTAAAAATTATAGTATTTATATACAATTATAGTACATAATATATTAGGTGTATATATTTAAAATATCCAATGCTTATTTTTATCAGAATTAACTTTGACCAATAACTATTATTGTTATTTGACATTATAGTCGTCACTCTTCGCAACAATATTTTAACGAGTTTATTTTTTACATTATAAAATACTTAAATACCTATCCATCTATGAACAAATATTTTCTTGGAATTAAAAAATGATATAAAGATATAAAAGTTCAAAGGGAGATTTATCTCCTCTCCGCCACTCATGCTATAAACAAGTCACTGCCATTTTAATCAATTCAGCACAATATATATACAGATTAAGGATAAAGTTTAAAAAATTTGAATTGTATAATTTAGACATTTTTCGTTTTCTCTTATTGTAACTTCTTGGAATTTGCGATTTATCTGGTATGTAGAACACATTTTTATTCGTAAATAATACATTATTTTTTTAGGATCGACTTTATTAAAGGAATATCTAAATTTAAAATTTAAAATTTAAATCCTTTTGAGTAACATCTTTGATAATTGATTACATTTTCAAGTACATGGAATTAATTACTGTAAACAGTCATATGCACCATCGTCTATTTGGCGGTTATCACTGATTGGCGTTTATTCTGTTAAAGCAATTTTGAAATCACATTTTTTTACGATAACTAAACTTAACGAATTAAAATTTTTTGTTAACTTTCCTAGCTTTGATATTTTGTAAGTCGATATAACGACATAACTCAGCGGTTTCTGCGGCTCGAGGTGCATATGGTTCGTATACGTATATAATAGGTTGGTATATGAACAGTGATTGGATAAAATAAACTAAATCAAAACTTCTATGTACTTTTCGAAGTACAAAAATAACATTATTTCAGTACTAGTGAGCTTTTAATATTTCAAAGATAGTCTAACTATCTAAGACGAGAAGAAATCCAAAATCACACTAAAATTACTAAAAGACCGTTTTTTCTTCAATATTATGGTGTAATAATCGAAAATTAAGTAAATCGATTTATTACTTTTTAACTGTGCATCGTCCATAAATATGTACAAATACAATATCATACACCTAGGTACTGTATTGTCTTGTGTGGCTTTTGTAACATTTCGCGGCTTATGCCCGTAACACCCGTGACTAAATTGTTCACTTAGGTACATTATATTATACATGTTTAGTATTAAATATTATTATATATATTCTGTATAGATGTGACCCCAATTTACATATTATATTAAAATATCGTCGATTATAAATACCACATATAGTCTCGTACATACTGCATTTATAATTAATAATAGAAATATACGCGTCGAAGATTGTATAATAAACATCTTACAGTAATATACCTTTACCGACCAGGCCGACATTTTGCCGAAATTTTGCCGAAGCTTGTATAAGTTCTTGTGCGTGAACTGCGGGAGAGCCGGGAAAGGTCTAAGGAGACTGCTGAGATGGGTCTAATATATCGAGGGTGACCAACAATCCTATATTGAAATGTAAAAGCATCTTTATTCGTATATCTACCTAGTATATATTGTATTGTTTGGAAATAAATGTATTATATTCAGAAACGCAGATCATAAGACATTATAATTTATGTTACCTATTTATATGTTTAAAAAATAAAAATGAACTGCATTTTCTGAAATTGTTTAAAGCAAACTGCATACCTGCATTATTAGGTACTTACCAACCTAATGTCAATAGAAAAACCATAATTTTTTTTCTTAAATTTCACATGTACCTTTGTTTGTGCTAGATCACTACCACAATGCTCAATGTATAAACTCCATATGCCTTATTGTAATGTAAAACTTAAAAATGTCACATAATATTGTGACAAACATATAAATATTGAATGAATTGCTATTACGTACTACCGATTAGCTTAGGTATATTTATATAAGATTATACTGTATATGTCATTATTATTATATTTGATATGAAGGTACTCTGTAACCAGACATGTAGCTAATCATTTAATCAAATTAATAATAATTTATACCAATATCTATAAGATTTCTGTAAAAACCAAGTTTTATAAAAGTCTGCAGCATTACTAAAGTATCAAAGTAGATCATATTTTGTAACAGATATCACTTTTAATGTTGAAGATTGAATCAAAATATCTTGCTCCAAACCCCGATGACAGTAAAAAAAACTTTTAAAACTGTTATAATATCAATTTGGATCATATTTATTCATTTAAATCATTAAAAAAATAAGACTTTATTGCAGAAATGATTTTTATTAGTTTTCCTTTTCACTGGTTTTCTCTTTAGTCTATTACTGTTATAGTATAACAACAAATAACATAATTATAAATAGTCCCGTAGACTCGGCTATTACTAAAATACAAAGGTTCGGTCGTACAAAGACTTTATTCGGCATGTATTAATGTATTATATGCAGTCACTGTTCATTTCGTCGTACAAATTTTAACGTGTTGATTATAATAGCTAGATGCCTAGATACTCCAGTATTATTGAGTAATGTTGATATTGTGTCAACAAAAATTTATCATTTATCATTTATCATTTTTGTATATTTTTCACCATTTCCATTCCTTTTCTATTTTAATCTGTTCTACAAATATTTGAAAAAATAATACTTCATACAAGATAATGAAACTAGCCAACAGGGTTCCATATAATATATTAATATCATTCTTTACTTGATTTATTATTATTAGAGTTGCCAATGTTACCATATTATTATTTCATTGCCATATTTATTATTTATATTGTTATTTACTTAAATTGTTGTTTGTCTGTTATTAGTTTTAACATATTTGAATTGATTTCATCCTATTTGTATATTTCAACAAATAAATTATTGTTATAAATCATAATCCATATTATCACAAAATTCGACGATTTTTCGCTGTACACCATTACCTATGTCCTTTGTATTATGTTTTGTTGATTGATTTTAATTTAAGCGATAATTATAATATGTCTTAATGTTTGTTTTTGATACAACTCGATGAAATTATACCTGAATTGTTGTATTTTATTTATTTAACAAATCTACTTTAATTTATTAAGCATTTTTACTATATACATTTTTAAAAATCGATATTGTATGGATACACATTTCTTTTGAGAACAAATTCATAAAAAAGAATGGTTCCTTAATACATCATTTTATGAATGTCTCGAGTTCCAATATAGACAGTTCGGGTAATTTAAAAATAGAACTATAAAAAACGATTTTTTTCAAAACACGAAAATTGACTGCAGATCAAACAAGCAATAACGTTAAAAACTCTATTTATACTATATACTTATCTTCTGAATTATAAATCATTTTAATTTTGTATACCAAGAAGTATATCATCACTAGTATATCGGTATAGTATATGGTATAGTCCATTGTGAAAATGTGAAATTCAATTATTATTTTAGTGTTTAAACCATTTTATGTAAGGCATCTACTCCAATCGGAAAGATATGATAATTATAATTGTATGCATTAAAATATTACATTATATCACTGAACAATATGCTTTTATTTACAGTATATAATGTACATACGAGAAATATAATTAAAAAATTCTATACAACTTTGTTGTATTGACTATTCACTGCTTATAAATACATAATATGTATACTGAAATAATTGTCCATGTAAGGTACAACATATAATATTATGTGTTATTCATTTATAAAATAATATTATTATATCGAGATTTTGTTATAATTTTACGATAACTTATCATCCAATTATCCGAATACCGAATGACGTATAATAAATTGATAATTATTCGTAAATTACAGTGAAAAAAAATTGCATCCTTTCTCCTCATGTATATTTTTATTATGATATGTTATTCACCGAGGAAGTCTACATTGTGGTATATAAATTGTACCTATAAACCATATTCTGTTTAGTGATATTTTCGTACAGTGGACATCACTGTGCATATTGTACCAATATGGTATTATAAAAAGCGATTCACCAAACCTGATCAACCCAATTTTTTTCTTTATAATTTATTCAAATTATTATTTTTGCCTTTTGGAATTTTTAAGTTTCTATAATAGTTGTTTTCTCGAATGCTTATTCCGAATTTGTATACCATCTAAGGAGTATCATGTGTCTCCGCATTATCCTTTTTCAAACCAGAATCATGGCGCATTAGATTTTTCGCATCTGTAGCGATGCGTCGCCACGCCAACAGCTGGCATCACCCACATTATATGTTTCACATCAAAAATTATGTATTCGTATTTTCAAAAAAAGGCTTTACAGAAATTTTGAAGTTTGCTATAAAGTGACAAACGCTAAGAGGTTCTACACTATCCGACTATTGGTTTTAACTTTTGAATATTTATACTTAACAATTTAAACCGTACGTGATTCCCTGGTTCAATTAAAACGGATCGTGTATTGTTGAGACCGATAAAATAAAATTGGGATGAACAATGAATGAAATCAAACTACTTTTATTCGTGTTTTCAGATTTACCCGAACTGGTTATAAGAAAATCGTATGTATATACAAATTTATTATATTTATTCATTATACAATTTTTGTGGTCAACTTATAGCTTATGCGTATTCTTCTGATTTAATCAAAATCATTGTATTGGTAAAAACGTGCGAATACTGAATTGAACTATACTATGGTTAATGTTTATGATCCGCTTAAGACACTCCTAAAACGATGTACCTAAAACAGTTTATTTTAGAGAAAAATATATAATGGTCTCTAAATATACTAGAAAATTCCCATAATCAGAATTCGCAGTGAAATGTAAAAAAATATTTTTTCATTCAACGCCGACGAAACTGCAATTCTATTTGGTATAATACGGGTGTAAAACTGTAAAATATATTCGTGTATAGCATATAACCACCTATACATAGATCTAAGTCTGAATCGCATTATATGTGTCTAATGGCTCGGATATTTTTTTAGTATTGGACGATCACGCTAGGTGCATATAATAAATAAAAATATATATAAGTATATCTTATGGTATCGGGTGATCCATTTAATGTAAGATACTCATTATTTCAAAAACTTTATATTTTTGAATATATTTTTTTTACACTATCGTCGTTAAAAAACAATCCTGTTTAGTATTTTTTTATCGTTATCATTTTTTAAATGTTTTACTTATTTAATGACGAAATGTATTTGTTATATATATTATTCCAAAACAAAATATTTTGTATGCATAAGAGTGAAAATCTTAAAAAAATAATAACGATAGAAAATATAATTTCTTTCCAAAAATGTGGTTTTCTGATGTCATAAAATCATCCAAAAAAAAAAAAAATACTTTTTTCAAAATTGTTAGTATTTTCATTTTTCAGAAATAATAATGAGTGTCTTACACTCTTACGTTAAATGGGCCACCCCGTATATAATGTAATATGTATGTATGGGAAGATACCGAATATGAAACCCATGTGTATAATATATACATAATATACGTTTTTCTACCTTTTTCTAGTATATGCTATCGTGGACCGAGGATGGTGGGGAGGTCTGCGTTATATGTACCTACATATGTGAATGTATCAAAAATATTACATCCCGCTGTCATCGTTCTCCTTTATAATATATACAAACATAATATGCGTATTATTCAAGTCTGTATGGAACTGTGGAATATATATATAAATATTATTTATCATAATATCGGTGTATATATATGTATTATATTTTTATATATGTATACATCGATATTATAGTATACTAATATCTAGTATACTAATTCAACGTACATACCTATTATATTCACAATTTTTCTATTCTATACCTATAATAATATGCATAAATGTATAATTCATATGATATATTTATTTTACATTTGAAGTAAATGTATTGTAACACAGATTTCCATTAAAAAAACTCGCCATCGGGGGCTTTGGACTGCGCTACCAAAAATTTATCAAGGTCGAAATCGGAATTGTATGATACAAAGTATTATATGTCAAGTATTTATATCATTGAGGACTGTTAGATGAGTCTATAATATTACGAAAATTTTACAAACTACCTACCTATTCACACTTTTTAATATCCATCGTTTATTAGAATATAGTCATCTCCTGTTATGAAATCTATATCATAGTATACGTACCTACTATATGTATACATTTTCAAGAGTCACGACGTTGTGCATATAGTCGTATTTAAATTTCGTCCTACCCTTTCCCTTTTTCCTGGGTGGACGAAAAATTACACTTCAGTGTATAAAATATAAATTGACTTTCCAAAATCATATAATAATACGTTTGAAAATATTATAAGTTATAATATTTATGCATTTGAATACTGATCCTAGGCGTTTGGATACGATGAGTTCATGACATGTAGATGTCACACACTATTATAGTATGAAATAGAAAGTATGAAAAATATTCAAGACTTTTTCAAAAATATTTGTACAATTTTCAAAGTACAATAAATGCTGACAACTAAATTTTATAATATTTATTTTATGCATATTATGTTGTAAAATTTAATTACCTATATTATAATGAAAATTCACAATTTTTTTTCTAATTGATTGATAATTATTACAATCCTAGGTATATAGATTGATAACTACAGCGAGACAGGTTGATTGTCTGGTGAACAAAATTCGCAATTTGAATTTCAAATAATAACATAACTACCAAATAGAAACATTTTTAAATATATATTTTATATCTTATTATTAGTATTGTATGTTTTAACTTCCCAACTTAAATCCTCGAGGGTATCCCGACTGTGTCCCATTTTTAATTATAACCTTGTTAAGAAAACGAGTGCGTCCGTAGTCTTATGAACAGATTATATTAAATAGTTTTCGGTCAGTCGCGGCGTGAACATTTTTCATCCACGAGACAAAAACAATTTTAGGGACCACCCATCCTCCAAAATTGTTGGATTAAATTTTTAAGTATTAAAAATTGTTTGAAATAATTTTTTTTGGCAAAAAACTGTCCTTACTACATTAGATACCTAGATGGATCTGACAGCTTCACAAAATATGAATTATTATTGAAGTCAAATTGAATCTTTTATTATTTTGAGACTCTTTACTTGCTATCTCAGAAAAATTAGTGGTATTTACACTATAGTAGTTTCTTTAAAGATTTATAAAATAATAATTTAATAAAGAACAACCAAATGAACGTGATCGTTTAAAGAAAACTGAAACTGAACGACTTCATTTTTTACTCATTGAACGTGAACTTGAACGTATTCAATTTTCTAGACAACTTTCAGAACACTGATGTATCTACACAAAATGTGTATACACCTACGTTATTTATAATGATGTAAAGTTTTGAGTTATGATTTTTTTACAAAAAATTTACTCTCAATATCGTGGTTTTGACGAGGTCGTTTCGGCCAGACATTTATGCTCAACATAAGTAAGTATATATTACAGTAGTTACCCCATACGTAGGTACATCGCATTATATGGGTCTCTTTTTGTAACAAATATTATATATGCATATGCCATCTGTCAGCTAACCAGACAAATATCAGATATAAACTACTATAATCTGCAGTAGCTATGTATAATTTTTGCCAAATCTGAGATAGGTTCCGGATTATTTAAGTTAAGTAGTACAAATATACGATACAAACAAGTATTAAAAACATATACGGGTATAATATGAAATACGATTCAAAAAATCACTTTTTTGTATAATTCAAAATGAATTTAATCGCTCCCTTAATTATTGACACATAATCTAAACATTATACACTTCTTGATTTGTATAAATGATCGAAAAAATATATTATTGATAGTCTTAAGTCTGTTAAATGGGGAGGAAAACATTAGTGTAGTGTAGTAGGTATTTTAATTTCGGGACCAAGCTCGGATGCAGCCATAATAATATTATTATATAATAGGTATTCGGATTCCGGATAGATCGTCAAAAGACAATTTTTGTAAAAAAAAAAAGAAAATTCATAAAAAGGTTTATTGGTCAATGTATTAATTATTCAACAAAACTGCAATTGGTCATATTATTATTATAATGCGTATTTGTGATTTGTTTTAAAACTTCACATAGTTTAGTGTTCGTATTCAATAGATAAAAACTTAAAACTGTTCCCTTATCTTTCAGCTACTGTACAGGAATTATAGTGGCATGTCGCACATCGTCATGGTCGTGCAAATATATATGTTGGCCTTAATGGCGTTTTTGTTTAGTATTATAATGATATAAATTTAAAATAATTTGTATTCTTTTAGGGCTTGCCATGCATCATATGATTACAGAAAACAATTATTATTTACAAATATACTCATTTTAAATATACTTATTGCATGAAAATTATTGATGTCTAAATTTAACAACAATATTTTAATTGATAAAAATATTTATTATTAAAATGTAAGTATACATAAATGTAATACTAATGCTAATGGCTTTATTTGTCGAAGCAGAAATTTATAATTTCAAGACTAATAAAAAAAAAAATTATTTTTTGACAAAATGTTTTTGACCGAATTGAAATTTTAATTTTCCCTTTTAAATTAGTTTAGTAGTTTACCTATAAGGTTTTTCATCTGATTTACATTTTAAATTATACATTTATTTTATGCTGTTAATTTGTATATAGTTGCACTATATCGATTTAATCTTTTTCTACTTTGTAAATAATTAGGTTTTAAACTTAATTTTCTTTATTCATTTTTGTTTTAAAAAATTGGTTTTATAATTTTTGTGTATTTCATTGGATTTCTACTTACAAGCGATACGTGCAGGACCGTCGTTTGAACGTTCCATACACACGTCATACAAGACGCACGGCTGTTAAACGGTTCTAAGAAAACGAAAATACCATGTGATAAAAAATAAATCATTGACCTGTTTGCTGTTGAAATGTTTTTTTAAATTTTAAACTGATTTGTTTATTATAATTATAAAATGATTGATATTTTGATATAAATAATTAACGATTTAAAATTTTTTCATTTCAATATAAACTTTGAATATAATTTTATACATAGAAATTATTTTCAACCCTGGATATTTATAAATATAATAATAAGGTTTTTCATATGTTATCACTAAAATACACTTATCATATTATACATCATGAATCCTCCTCTGGCATACATATTATGTGTTATGTTGGATGTATAGGTGGTAGTGGTGATCTATATTATACTGCCGCATTTTTGACTCGTAAACAATTCTGAATAATTTATAGCTTAATTAGTACAAAAAATATCAAAACAATGATATCTTGGTGAAAAAAAAATGTCATCAAGTTTCATTGCATTCATCGGGTATATTTCTATAAGAAACTATGGATTTTACTTTGAAAAATTATATATTTATGAAAATAGAACTACCAAAAACTACTAAACATAAAATGTAATTTTTCTCAAAATGGTATGAAGGGAAATCACGCCATTGTTCTTTACTTAGGACGGCCGTATAGGTGGCTATTAATTATTATACACATTAAACATAATATACATATACGTGATACGTGATACATGTATTACATCATGCCTCTTTTCCAGCGTACTCAAAACACTGCCAAAGTGGATACCAATAAATAACAATGATAATATCTATAGACTATAAGTAATGAACATTTAAATAAAACTTACAAATATTTAAAGTAAATTAAATTAATTTCTACTCATAAGTTATACTTAGATTTTAATATTTTAATATTTTAATGCATGCATTGTATCTACGTTTGTATAAAATTATTTGTGTAAATAGCATGACAAGTTATAGTCAGTTTTATAAGACATATTGCCATAATAATTTTTTTTATGCATAACAGATATCGCTTTATCAGTTAAATTAGTTAAATGCAATACATACAACAACAATTAAAAAAGAAACAATGGTATTAGCAGAAAAATACTTTAGTTACGATAGTTCACAGTTGGGACGTAAATATTAATCATAAACGCAATAAACTTGAAGTAGTACATTCCCTCTGACCCAGTTCCAGCTAAGACGTATTTTAAGACTACCTATTTTACTTCTACAATATTTCGTCATAACATCCCGTGTCTAAGAACTATTACGATCTGACCAATACTGTTCGAACTCCTGATTAAGTGACATATTCAATCTAGAAATGATGTAATTAAGGTATATATATAATGCATCTAATATAAATAGACTTAAGAGTCAGGTACTTAGGCTTAAATCATGGTCGATAAAAAATGGGTATATAATGTGTGATTTATTACACTTAATAATTAGCCATTAGGGCTCAAGAATGTTTGACCTTTTTCTTTTTCTCATGTGCACAAATTTTTAAGCTATAATACTTGTTGAAATGTGTTTCAGTAACAAATTAATTTTTATTTTGCATTTTTCAAAATTTGAATTATTAATGTATAGTTAATTTTCACTAATTGAAAAAAAAAATCCCATCATTTTTTATTTTATAATTTATATCAAATTTTGCAATTAAAACAAATTTTAACTATTTAAAAACTACTCATTTGTTTGTACTTCAACAAACAAATAAATATAAATAAATTGTATTCATATATTATTATACGAGTAAATACTAGATGATCCTACAAGGCTCTGCTCGTAACAAATTAAATAATGTTAATAACTATTCGATTTTCAGTAACTAATATAATAATGTAACCAACTCTCTGTAAAAGTGCAAATCAAAAACTATTCGTTATTTATGGTGAGCCAAAAAGACTCTGTCGTACGTAATCTACAAGATGCAAAATTTAAAATTTAGCTTCGGTGTGCACATCCACAAGTATAGGATTATCTATCATGTAACACAATTTAGAACCACGAGTATGATACACACACACATTCAAATTAATTAGAAAAAGTATATTATTCATGTTGGTATTTTCTTAAGTGCACAGCGCTTTTAACATTTACAGGTCGTAAACTTCTGAGCCCTTATAATAATAAATAAATATGACACACACACACACAATCATTAGCAATTATCTTTATACAAAAACCATGGGTGAAATAGAATAGGTACATTATATTATTGTGTAGGCATAATACTAACCTCTACACCAATCTGCCTGGAGAGGGGGGGGGGGTCGTTTAAATTGTTTAATACGATTCTGAATACGGAGAGACTGCTTCAAGGTCTAATTTAATCACCTAATTGAATTTTTTTTAACAGTCATACTTGTTTTATTTTTACTTTACGCTAATTTGATGATTTACCATTCTAGATGCAAAAATAATCATTAAAACCTATTGTAATGCCTAAGATACGTGTGCTAGGTACCAGGTATTAGGTATCTACCTCAGGTAAATTTACATATTATATGTTACCGATGTTTTGTTTACTTGGTACATTTTAACCTCTCATAAACCCTAGTGACCATAATTTCTAATGTTTTCATAATAATTTTTAGATAAATTTACTATTTAGTTCACAAGTACAACAGATGGATGTTTAACATAATATTATTATAATAATATATGGCCATATAGACGCCTATGCTAATAGATAATATTGGAATAATACATATTATTATATATTCTTATCTCTACAGCCGAACGCTAAAAATGTCCATAAATATTAAGTTATACAATACACTGTTATACCTAAATATTTATTGTTAATTTTCTCACACTATATTATATATGTATTAATGTATGAACTGAATACAACATAAACCAAATAAAATACAATATTTAAGTAATATTCTGTAAAATTTAATGACATTTTTTTTTACAAAATTCCAAAATCACTATTTATCATAAGTACTACTTAACTGCGCGGCACACTTGAATTTTTAAATTTCCAAAAGATATGTTCAAAATAATACTCTTGGTTCTCCTTGTACCTATATATTGTAATATAAGGGACAACATTTATGCTAATTATCTTCATTACGTAAATATAATCCAATTACAAAATATGTAATAAGTTAATATAAGTATTAAGCTTATAACACTTATAGTTAAAATAGTATAGTTACATTATAATAAGTGTAATAATAATAAAATAAATAGTTCAAAAATGCTGTCATCAGCCGGAGATCGAACGGATGTTTATTTACTTTTATTATGTTGATTAAAATCGTTTAATTTTAAAAAGAGATGTGGGATTCTTATCTAACTCGCCGACGGCACTTATCACTTGTATAATCTCTATATCATGAACTAAGATACTAGTACCTATCTTGGTTCGTGGTCTATATAGGTACTAGCTACTGTCAACTGCTTCAGAGGAGTTTATATCGACGATACCATTACGACGTACATACAAGTGGCTTAAGCTATTTCTGTAGAATAGGGTTATTTAAGCACAATTTGCTTGTTATCGAGGTAACAAATTAAATTAACTATTTACTCAAATATAACTGTCCTATACGTCGTATTCCTATAATATACCCATATTAGGTATATACCGCCTAACCGCTATGATCCTTGACAATGTGACACCCACCGAAGATCTCAATACGAACATTTTAAAACCCATCATTTTCACTTCATGTTTGTACCCGAATCTATAGGTTGGATTACCCATTTCAAGGTTAAAATAACTTGTCATTATATTGTAAAAAATCTAACAAATAGGTTAAAAATTGGAAGCGGTGATTTTCTGTTTTTGTCTAACACACGTGGAACGCAGGAATCAAGGCGTTTTTCATTCTGACGTACATTTTGATCTAGTGAAGCGATAAACTTCTAAAAAGACGCTAAAACAGATCAATCCGTGTGTTGGAATGAAAACACGTCTGAATTCCTACATTCCACGTATGTTAGAAAAAGACAAAAAAATCACCTTAAATAATAATATATACCTACTAAATTGATAAAGTTTCTTGACATTTTAATCATATATCAATGGAATATTTTTTTCAAAATAAACAATAATATTTATAATGTTAATATTATATATGTGACTATGTGAGTATATGAGACCCATTTTTATTATACACTATATCAGGCATTTTTTTTTAAAGATTATATGATATTAGTTAATAATTTTTATTTATTAAATTAGTATCTTTTTTTGAGTATTTTTGAAATTTTGTGTACATAAATATCTACATTTCTAATATTTTTTGTATGCATTAAGTATGTGCACAATTTATATACATCTTTTTGAACTTGAACCCTAATAATTTTTTATTATAATATATAGGTAATAGGTACCTATTTATATTATTATATCGTCGTCATTCGACCGTACCTATACCTAAACATATTATTATATTACTATAATAAACGCTGCACACGTATTTCACACTTAATTACTTTCGAATATAAAATATGAAAAATATATAATATAATATATGATAATTATATTATTATTGTTGTTTTGTCTACAAAATATATAATGATATAATGGTACATCGTGATGTGCATAATATGAATGAAGTATGGACGTGTGTACTATGTATTATAGATAGTAATCGTGCGTTGGTACATTATTATTATTATTTTCAATATAATTTATTATTATGATTGCGACGAAAACGATAATGTTCATTTTTGTTCTTCCACAATATGTACTACCTATGTATGAATACAATTGATTATAATATTGTATTTGAAACAATGAAACGCGGATATATTTACCAATATACCACGCGTATTTAACCGTCATCAGTCTATATATATTATAAAATATAATATATATATATACTATACAGATAGTTGATATATTATTATTTAGGCACAAAAAGTAAAATATAGTTTGGCTAGTGTGGGCTTACGTCATAGGTTTTTTTTCATAAAGAGATATTATGGTAATTTGCGGTTTCATTGTTTTATCTGAAAATAATAAAAGCGAAAATTATACTGAAAATACTTCGATATATTGGTAGGTGCTACCATATACAGGACACACAATAATTTTAGTAGGTAAGTAAAATAATTTATAAACAGAGTTTTTAATACCGTGCACTAAAAACAAAAACGATTGAGTGCACTGAGAAAAGTTGGTACTTACCTTCATCAAAACTATTAAAACATAAATGACGACAACATTAAAATATTATATGCACTATAAACATGTAAAGAATTTGCAAGATTGTACCAATCTATATTATATACCATATTTCGATATGTGTCCACAAAAACAGGGTAGGTATACTGTAATTTAGTTACTCATATTATTCAGCCCTATCCATAATTTCGAATTCTGTTTTGCGAGACACGAGACTAAACTATTCGAAAATAAAATCCTATATATTACACATTTTTAACTCTTGTATTTTGCACATGCGCAACAACTTCACTTTTTCTATATACCTTGTTTTCGTGGACACACGGTACATGCCAAATATGCAATTAATGAGAATAAAATTGCATAAATATGAGTACTGAATCCTGTCACCTTGAAATTAATCTCTAAACATTTTACATTTGTTAGATGTAGCATTTAGTGTGAGTTACATTATGACTTAGCAAGGTTGATTTGCAAATGAACTCGTGAGCCCTGAATTAATAATCTAGGTGTTCGTTACGAATAATCCCATAGCCTGCTATTGTTTAAAACTGTTTTTTAAATTTAAAAAAAAATGATATCTAACGCCAATCGTGCATAATATAATAACCTACTACAAATGTATAGTATGTTTTTTTAGCTGTGGGTGAGCCGAGGATACGTCATGTTATAATATATGCGCGTATATATGATGCGTCAACAAATATTCGACTTAAGGACGTATATTATGGCCAGTGATATAAGGCGATAATGTGTTATGTGTATATACTATATAGGTGCTTAAAAATATGTTAAGTACCTACGATATACGTAAACATAACTGACATACATGATGGGGTGCTATACAGGTTACGTACAGAGTGGTTCACCGAGCATGCTTAAAAGTTGATGCTTGAACTTTTTTTAAACTTAACCTTAAAATAAGGACCACGATAATGGGTTGGGAAGATATGGAGGCAACAGCGATCAGAATATTTTAGTAATTATTTGACTAACTTCAACATTTTATAATTCTTAAAAATGGTCCAAGTATAATAAATACTATATCAGAAATTAAATCTATTTTATATTTTTATAAATCCATTTTCAAGAACTATATCATTCTTATAATAGATATTTTAATAACTGAAATACTACTAGTTAGAAGTGTGAATTAGATACATCAATATTTTCATATTACAATCATATACCTAATACAATCATATTTACAAGTGGTTTTGATTTTATTTTGAAAATCCTATTAATGATTTTGATTTTTGAGTTTTAATAATTGATAGAAAAAAATGTAATAACGATGTAAGCAGTCGGTTACTAAAGGTATTCTTATTAATGCAGTTTAGTTTAATTAAATATTCAGCTGATAGAACCATAGTACCTATACGAATGGTTTATTTTGTTTATAAAGTGTAACTTAATTTGAAGTTATAATAAAAAGTAAATTTAAAAAATAGTTGAGTTATTCATCTGATATTATATAGTTGTTTTAGAGTATTACATAATAATATTTACTGTAGAATGATAAAATCGTCATGGATTTAACTATGATTTTGAAATAGGCGACGGATTTGGGCATTTTTGGATTCTTAGCCATCGCGACAGACAACGGCTGACGTCATAATATATACAACATATATACATGATATTATATGCAATTAAAGATCTTCCGTATGCCATTACTTATAGGTATAATTAAGTTCTACACTTTGGTCTTGGTATAATTGAAAGGAGGAGTGTTAATGATAATAATCAAATGTTCATTTTTATTATTTTTATTAATTTAAAAAATAAATATATAAATATACACAGATAATATTAGAGATATTAAATATATTTACTTAAATATTAGGTACATACAAATATTGATAAAGAATCGTTATAGTGCACGGTTTTTGTTGACGTGAAATAATCTCCGTACCAAAAATGCGTATTATTTGATTTTCAATAAAGACCACTACAAAAAAGCAACCATTTTTTCTTTTAGTTAATTCAATGACACTTAAAAGTATACTTTATATGCAGACACGCAGAATAAACATGATTTAAAAAATATATATTGTGTGTATACACATACTCCATGCAGCTTGTATGGAGTATACTCTAGCTATATGATGGGAACCCCGCTGATTATATGTTTGGTAACTCGACCGCATAGTCTGTTTTCGAATAAAAAAATACATTTTTTTGGGTTCTTTTCAAATTCTATACAAATACAATATAAGAGTACCTGTATGCTATATGACATTATTATTCCAGGTGCTCGTATATTGGCGGTTACGATTTGAAGAAAAAAAACAACTCCAGTTTGTCGGCAGCCCTTGTCTATATGACAATATGATGTTCAGAAGTCAAATGTGGCCATGTGGGTAAACACTACGGCGGCAGATAGGTACATCGTACACCATATAAATATATACCTAATAGCAACAATATAAAACTTAATTGTATACAGTTAATGTGCATTGTTTAAATAACGTGTGTAGGTACGGTTTTTTGTGTACCAATGCTCGCTCGACGTATCAGCTAGTATGATGCTATGTAATATATTAAATACCTACAGCAAAGGCGTAGACCATAAACCACCTGTGAAAACGTGCATCAGGTGGCCGCATAATATGCATATAATAATAATATAAATATATGTGAAGTACAGTCGGTACTCGGCCGTATACGTACTATCGGTACCATCGATACTGAGATAATAGTAGACTAATATTAGAAAAATATTTGTTAAATTAATTTTTTTCGATTATTAGTTTTCGAATCATCTGAAACTATGGCCATTAGCATTTTGTAGTGGGTACAGTTTTTTGTGATGGGTGGGTGAGAGTGTTACGGTTGGTTGTAAGCAACACGTTTGTATGTGAAACGAAGATTTGCCACTAAAAACCCGAATGGTCGCTCAACCAAGTGATATCAACGCCGGACAATGTTTGACCGCAGTAACACATAGATACTGCAGCCAAACACAGCACCACACCAGGCCCCCTAAAATTAATTTATTCCGTGGCAGTAAAGTGTGTTATAGTTGTGAAAGGCCCAAAATTCTAATAACACACTGTTACACGCGTGGTTATAGTTGAAGTATATTCCATGCCCACGTGTATACTTGTATATCTTTAAGATAGATATCTGACGTATTACGAGTTAGTATTAATTGGTACCAATATATTGATTATAAATCTTTACATTGGTAATTCAAAAAATTTAAGTAACCAGACAAGTTTTTAAGACTCGTCAAGTCAAGTCCAAAGTTATTTAATATATTTTATTAACTTCGTTAAGTCAAACAATTTTAACACAATGTTTTTTGAAGTTATTACATTTTGTATACCTACCAAGGATAATATTAGATCGATACTTTATGACAGCGGTTCCCAACCCATGGGCCGCGGCCCACTTGTGGACCTCGAGCAGCGTGGTACTGGGCCGTGAACCATATAAATATATAATATTTAATATTCTATATATATTTTAAAAAATATTTTCATATATTTTTAGTATATACCTAATAATATTTATCAATATTACCTACACTCTATGGAGTCAAATTAATGTATAATTAACCCTAAATATAGGAATAAACTGAATGTTGGAAGTGATTTGATTCTAAAACCATCCAGTTTTCACCCCGATATTGACTCTCTCACGAAAGACAAGTAATGTAAAAAATCACATCAAATTGTTTAACTTGTGATTAAATTTAATAAATGTTCAATTTCATGATAAACAATTGATTTTTTAATTGTTTTTAGTTCTAAGAACTGACGTTCGTTAGTCATATATATATATATATATATATATTCATGCATTCGTATATAGGTGAGCTATTTGTGGGCCTCAAAGATTATTTTTCAAAATTGGTGGTCTTTACAGCTAAAGAGGTTGAGAATCGCTGCTCTATGATATAATGGGTTTTTTAATAGATGAGGACTTTATGGTTCAACATTTTACTAATATATTTACATTTAAAAATGTTGTAATTTCTACAAATTGTCCTACCATGATAAATACTAGATGTCTAGATCCAATATAACATGTATTTTAAATTATTTTCCAACCATTTATTTAAGGACTGTTATGTTCGGTACATTTTATAGTAACTCATAAACAACTCGTTCGAAATTTGATTTCAATACACATAGATGTTTTCAAAAAAACCAGCGCCTTAGTTATTTAGAGTAAAAATAAGGTGCTTCACATATACTTCATACCTAAATAAATGAAAATATAATCCATAACTTGTATAGAATAAATTATGAACCATCTCATCATCGGAGGCAATTATTATATTTTGGGAGGCAACTAGTATGCGCCGAATCCAAAAGTGTACCACAAGTCCACAAATACGAGTAGGTATTCCAGAAATAAAGATTTGAACAAATTCATCGTTCAAGTAAAAATTTGGGGTGAGCATCCCTGGTGAATAACTCTACATATGAATACCTATCTCTCGTTTTGAATTGTCTAAATAAAAAATATCTATCTTTTATTTATCTTTATACAATAAAATGGTTACCTGAGCTAAATTATTTATATTATTTTTTTTAATTTTTTCTTACAAGATTTTCAATTGAATTTTTACATACTAGGTACATATCATTTTTTGGTGGGATGTGAATTTTCCTAAGCCTACTAATTATAAACTATTTATTCGGTTTTACTTTCAAGTTTT
Source organism: Myzus persicae (assembly GCF_001856785.1). Taxonomy (NCBI): domain Eukaryota; kingdom Metazoa; phylum Arthropoda; class Insecta; order Hemiptera; family Aphididae; genus Myzus; species Myzus persicae. Next base: position 18,194 of record NW_019104176.1, on the reverse strand, counting down.
CTTAGTTATTTTCTGTTTTCTGTATAGGTACTACATTTATTATTGTAATTATTTTGTAACATACAAAATAGTATAATATTATTAATTATCTGTAACCATCGATGATGTATAATTATATTTATAAACACTTTTTTTTTAAATTTAAACTTATGTATTTATTAATTTATTATCATATACATACCGATAGTAGTGATGCTATTTTGCACAAATGGAAGTTTTAAATTAGTTTGATGTACGTGACTTACCAAAATAGCCAATCTACCAGTACCTACTCCCAACATCGAAAAACATGTAATTACACCTATTACATTTTTTTTTTTTTGAAAAAAATTGTTGAACATGTTCGATGTGACTAACCTACTTTTACTTTTATGAACCAATTAATACGGTAAAATAAAATGAATTATTCAAAAAACTTAGGATATGCGACGATTTTATATAGTTGTCATTTCGACGTACCTCCGCAACAATAATATAATAATATAATATATATAATATTATACTTTTAAGTTTTAAAGTTTCAAGTAATATTCTATTAAATTATATTATATGTATATTAAATTTTTAATATTTCATAATGAACACGAAAATTTACCATTTTTATTGAAATAAGTATTATTTATGATGAAGAAACAGCTCAGTCTATTGAAGTTCTTTGATGGGTCGTGAAAGGTGAAAAGAAGGAAGTGATGGAAAAGTAAATAATATAGTTCTTCACTTTTATTTGAAAGTGGTTTGAAAGAAGATGGGCGGCGATCGTTTCATAATTATTAATCTATTCACAGATATAATATTTGACGATTTCTATACAGACTTGAGTTCGGCATTTCTAGTTTAAGGGGCAAATTACAATAATACCATCAGTAACTATGATTATACCTATTGTTGTCATCAATATTATATATTTATACTAGTGATTAAAAAACTAAACATAAATATGCATTATAATATCTATATATATGTACATTGTACACATATAAACAATAAACATATAGGTTTTACATAAAAACGATAATTCAATACTATTTTATAGTGGATAACGAGTAGGTAATGATTAAAATCGAGTTTGGTAGATCGCTTACGCCTGCATGACAAACAAAAGTGGTTATTTTTTTATCTATTAAATATAAAGTGATGAGTGATGTTACCATGTTTTGGAAGGACATCATGTAAAAGAAACATAAGTACCCTGCAAAATCGTTGGTGGTTTCTGATATTATGACTGTCCTACGTTAAATTAATCAACCCGTACACCTATCTAACTGTTATATTTAAACATATAATATTATTATGTTTATTTTTGCCGAACCCGAAGGCAAATAATGCTAATATTGGTTGTGTTTTATATTTTACAGCAAGTACGTAGTAAAATAATGTGTACCCACGACCTATACGTTTGTATGTTCGTAATAATATTGCTGACGGAGTACAAAACCTGTAGGAAAATTTCATTCGTTTAATTTATTATTATTTTTTTTAGCGTTTTTTTAAAACCGTAATCGACTAACTGAATATTGTACACGACAATACGCGTCATTAATCATCATACGTCTGTTCGTCGATTTAAACGTTATAACGAGCACTAAAGTATAATATAACAAATTATTCATAATCATATATGTATATTATATATATATTATAATATTTTTTATATTCCCAGGAAAAGGTTTTAAAAATGTTATTTGGAATATTGAACTAAAGAAAATAACCTATAATAGTATATATAATTTATTTATTCAATTTATATTATATGTTAGTTTTTACTAACATATAATATAAGAACATTTAAAAAATATATGCGAAAAAAACATTCAAAATAAAATAAAATATGTAATAAATGCAATTGCATTATTGCTTATTTGCTCCAATGTTATGTATGGGCTTATACCAAACTGACTAACAGATAGTTCAGCAATATGTACGTCAAAAATAAAAAGAAGGCATACACATCCAAACCTACAAGGTCTAAAGTATAAACTAATTACTAGGTATTATAACTAATTATAACGACTCATTCGAAATTTGATTTATTTTAATTTAATTTCTCAGAAAAATTATATGACTAATAAAATTTATGTTGATTATTAAAATAGTGAAAAACATACATTTTATAATATTGAAAAATAGACAAAACAATTTTTTTTAATATTTTTAAATTATGTGGAAAAAAAATTTGAATAAACGTTAATATACTTATGTACCTATATTTTTTATACGTTTCAACCTAACGCGTATTTGAATGAATCACCCAGTATAATATTTATTTATTTATTAATACATTTAAGGATACATATTTTAATTTCAAAGTGAGATAAAGTATAAATATTCAGTAATAACACCAATAATAATAATAATAAAAATACAATAATCGAATTAATTAGTTCTTCTTAGGTGTATATAGTTTAAAATATTTAACTATTTTTGACAAAATTGTTTTCTTAGTCTTAAAGTGGACGTAATAGATATATTCAGAAGAGAATTCCTTGTAACCAAAATCTCATCCAAAATGACAACGAAAGTAAAGAAATCTTATAAAATTACAAATATATAATATTAAAATTTACAGAGCATGTCTTAAGAGTGTATGATCGTAAAAACAAAAAGCGATTAATAAATTATAAATTATAACGATAAGTTTAGGGATGTATTATTTCCTCACATATTGTAATAAACTAATAATACTGATTACTCACTCTATTTATTATATTATGTTCTATCGCTCCGCTCAAAACTAGAGGGAATAAAATTGAACAAATAAGAGTATACTCGTTTTAGCTCCGGTGTATTGAACTCTGGGTAAAAATGTGGGTATATTATATATATATCAATGATATACCTACATAGTATATGTTAAAATTATTTTAACTCTAAAATAGTAATTTTAAAACTGTGCTAAATTGTAATAGTAATAACTCCTTGTACAAATTATTAAAATAAAAACGAACAAAACATCATTAATATGTATGTCTAATGCACATAAATCAACATATTATTATAAACAATCAAAAAACAAATAATTACACCAATAGCAAGTTTTGAAAATTCATCTGATATTTATTGAAAACTTCTAGCTTACAATAGATTTATAGGCTACCCAGATAACATTTTTGTATTGAGTCCGTAGTGGTGTTCTATATAGTTTATAACTGACTCGTGAAGAAATGTTACTAAAATTATTATGTATGATATCTGTAATGTCTTCATTGCATAGGTCATACCATAGGTATATTGTGGAACAGAATACAACTGACTGCGTGATATTTCAGGGATGGTATATGACAAAACATAAATAAATAAATAAATAATAAAATGTGCCCAAATTGGAATGAGGTCATACTAAGCAGTGTGGGTGGTGTTACTGTTGAAATAGTTCGGAGACTAATTTGAAAAGCTGATAATCATCTAGTTTATAGTAGTATGTAACTGACTTTGAGTGAAGAATTTCAATAGAAGTTAGGTGAAAAAAAAATAAATCTTTGAATAAAATATTTAAAAAAAAACTTACTGTAAGGTTATATTGTCAAACTCACTACCCTGTTACTGACAAAAAAATAGTTTAAATAATATTTTGTATTATTATCATTTAAGTTTAAATTTATAAACTATTTTGGTTATTGTCATATCTAATTTCAATAAACATTTTGTAAACACGGAACCTCTTTGTACTTTGATATGACAAGATGAACCAATTATAATATTATATCTGTGGATTCATCGTATTGACGTATTATAATATCCAATATCTATGACAATAGATAATTAATAATAAATAAATAAAAAAAATTACAGAAATTAAGTCCATTGGACATATTATATTTGTATAATAAATACTCAGGAAATTATGATTTGAGCAAGTCTGGGCAAATTAATGATAATTTTTAACTAAATAAGTTAAGCTGATATACAATATTTTGAAAAGTTTATAAAATTAATAGTTATTCCAATTTTTTTTTTTAATTCAGTAATTTTTTTTAATACATAAACAGCCAGTAATATCTTTTAAAATAATAAAAAGTAAATGTTTATGCAATATGCATAATCGATAATAATTGAATTATATTTATTATTTGATTATTTATTGATTACGTGATATAGATTTGATTAGAAGTAACTATTTCTAATGAAAATATATATTTGTTAAAGTGTTATTATAATCATGTACTATCTATTATACTTGCCTTATAATTATAAATTATCCATAAACATCTTTGTATCATATTATTAATATATTATAAATTTACAATGAACACTAATACTAATGTTTATTTTTTTTTTTTTTTTGAAACGTAATACCAACCAACTTAATGTTTTTAAATGAAACTGTATTATTTTAATATAAGTACCTACTTATTTGCATAATTATAATGTTTAAAATGTATTTACAACTTAAATTAAATATGATTACATTAATATTATTTTTTATTATATCTCATTTGTTATCAACCTTCCGATTGAGAAGCAATTGATTTACGTTTTATATTATAATGATTATTATATAAAAGTAAAAAAAAAACCAAACCAAACAAATTTTATTTAAATACAAATTATCTACAATAATAATAGTATAAAAAAATATATCAATTAGGAATGAAAACTACAATTTATAGTTGTGGTTATTTCAAATTGTCAATCAAGTCAACTGTTTTTAAAAGTAAACACTTATTTAATTTCAATTGCTGTCACTAAGCTTATTATGTAAATAACAATAAGTCTTAGTGAACATAACAATATCTTAGTTATCTTAACTATAAAATATATTGTTCAAACAAACTAAATTAAAAAGTATTTAGCACTAGAAAAATATTGTAAAACCGACTACAAATTTCGGTTCGAATAACTATAATAACTTGACTATAATATTTTAGTAAATCTGACTAACATTATAGCTATCCTTATAGCAATTATAAAATACAGTCAATCCTACTACTTTTTATAACATAAATAACTGTTTTGTTTTTCAATGAATTTATATGAAAACACTCGGCGAGCTCAGTTTCCCAAGAGACGTCTCGGCAATCGGTTCTGAGAAAATGGCCTCCCGTCAATATATCGTTCTCGTCCAATACGTGACCAGTAATAAACATAATACACTGTCGTATATGGTAAGAAAATACGTATATGCATTTAATTTCGAATTATGTTTTATTTGTTTATAAATAAATAATATTTGATCTTTTACTTCTCTCTCTTCGCTTTTCAATCCAATCTATATATTATGGGATCAGCAAACCTCGCCCTACACCTCCATACGACTCTGCCCCTCAGTCGTCACCCACCCACCCGCCACTTATTTACTAACACCAGCTATAATTTTCATTTCGTTTTGTATTCTGCCTACCAATCTCTTCTTCGGTTTTCATCTCACTTTCTCTTACCCTCTCTGCTTTCATTTCCACTGTCATTCTCGACGCAGCTCCAGAGTCATCTCTCCTCATAACATAACTAAACCTTCAAGACCTATTTTCCCTCGATTGGTCTACAATTGGTACCATACTACCACTCATTTACTGCACTATCCTTGATTAATTAATTTCTTATTCTTACTCCTTTCCTATATTTTCAGATACAATATTTAACTTGAATAAAAGAATATAGTTTATTCTATATAAGCTAGATAAAATAAATCACAAGATCCGAGTAATTATTACAGAATATAATTTTATTAATTTCATTTAAAGTCTGCAATTATTTTGGAGATCGAGGAGCCGAAGTCTTACCAAACAAGTGTCAATAAAATTACCAGAACAAGTAAAAACAATTAATTTATCTGATATATCTGTAGAATCATATCTGTAGAATGGGGCCATGTCTCATGTGATGAATTTTTCAAAGCTGTCACATATTAGGTACATTGCTTCATAGAACACTGAACACTCTCTATTTGTGAATGACAGTAAAATATTATACATATGTAATTAAATGATTCGTATTCATTTAAAATGTTGTTGTATTTACTTGAGAATTTATAATATCTAAAATTAGTATTTTTACAAAACACAATAATACCTATATGCAAATAAAAATATATGTATGGTAAGAACTTGTGTTAGTAACTAGTTTAATCATAAATCCCAATTATTTATTGCATATAATATTTTTGTGCTACAATATGTTCTGCTTTATCACTTACCTACTTAAAAAAAAAATTATTATTATTATTATTATTAATGGTAATTATCGAAGATTTGTCGCTTTTTTATAGTTATCGATAATTTAAATATTAACGTATGATATATTGATATCCCTAATACTTATGTGTTTTTTGTGTACCTACCTTAGTACCTTATCATTATATTTATTCATTTATGAGAACTATGATATTAAAAGTAGACGCTGACACTCGGTGAATTATGATTTTGGTATAAATATCATTATATATGACTACTGTTAATTATTAAACAATAATTAAATTGAAATAGTATCACATTTCTTAAATTTATGTTATTGCGCTATTATAATAAATACAATTTTTGATAAAAATATTACATTTTTATGTTGGTTGATTTTACCATTGAGTATGTATTGTGCATTTGCGCAATACAATTTAAAAATCTTAAAACGATTTCTAAAATAAAAATGGGAACTCTGTTGAGACTTCAGTTGTTTGTCTTCAATATCGAAAAAAAAATAAATTAAAGTCTAGTGCCGATCGTTGTCGTCGCAGTCGATATGGATTTCACGGTCACGGTATTCAATGTAGTCGTCGTCATCGTGGCGCTTGTGTTTATCGTCTTGATCTTGGAACTTTTCACCGGTTGAACTTCGTCGTCCTTCGTCCGTCCAGAAGAAATTTCATCGCTTCATTTGTTTTTTCAGTAGAGTCGTCTTCGTCCGAGCGTCGTTCACAAACGACCCGGTTGGCACGTCTTTTGTAACTAACTTACAAAAAAAATTATGGCTCAAGGTGGACACGAAATCTGAATACTAACTATAACATGTATCCAACGATGGTTTATTTCTACATAAAACTATTAACGTTTTTGAAAATATTTTGGTCACATAATTTATTTTAAGTAATTAAAAAAATATAATATTTTCTACAACTCTTTATCATTCAAGTTATTCATTTTTTAACGAAAAAAACACACATCATTATATAATCAATAAATTCATCTCTCCACTCAGAACCTAAAATTTAATTTTAGACAAGTAGCTTATGACTTTGTAGTCTTCAAAGTTTATGTAAGAGTAATGAAATGGAGCATCGAAAAATGTTGATCCACTAATTCGATCACCTCAACTTTAAATACTCATAAGCATAACAAATAAACTACTTGACCTTAATTTGATTATTTCTTCTATAGAGTATTATATCAAAATTAAATGTTGTCATTCAAAAAAGAAAAAATTTCGAAAATTGTAACAGTAGATGCAAAATAATCTATAGTAAAATTGTTTTCTTAAAAGTGTTATTTTATAACGACTAAAAATTATACAAAAGTAATACTTTCAAAAACGTTATTATTTTCTGAAATATTGAGTGTAACCCCAATTTATAAATATATTATACAAATAATTAATAAAATTCTAATTACTGCAATTTTTGAAGTATTTTGAAATACTTTATGACCCAGCTATTATTTTCAATTATTTAGATTTTTTACCATTTAAGAAATATTATCCTGTTCCAGAACCAATTACTTTCTTTCAAATGAGATTTGAAAATGATTATTAATCCAATAATTTTTTTGAAAAACTGATGTATCCAAATCAACATTTGAATGGTTAGCTGTTAGGTACCTACCTATAGTTTTTGATTTATATAACCTAGTGTACTAAAGATGATAGGTATGGAATATAAAAGGCATATGATGGTTTTATAATATTAAATTATAGTAGCTACTAGTTACTACTATATCTAGTTCATATTAATATTTATCGACATTTTATATTCTACCTACTACTTATCAGATTAAATATCACATATATTTTATTATTTTGTTAAACAATTTTAAAAGGAATTATCTTTAATAGTTAAATTGTAATTACTAATAACTCAGAAACTGCTAGTTAAAAATTGTATTTAGATACATCAACAATTAAAAACAAAAATCTCCTCCTTAATGATTTACAGTAAAAAAAGGTTATTGCTCTGGTTTGAAAAAAAGAAGTTTGTATAGCAACTGGAAAAATTGATAAGTACGTATTGAAAAATATACCTCTTAAGTATAATTAAGAATTCCGAAAATCAGAATTAAAATAAACATATTATTAAATGGAATGATGATGATCATGCTTGTTGAATCAATCATAGACCACCTGCACCGGCACCACCATATTATTATTGTTATAGAAACATAACAATAAATAAACAATGTGGTACGGCGTAAAGTGTAGGCAATATAGGTACATCGCCGTGCCGAAAGTAGTAAGGGGCTTGGGCGATTGTAAACTCCGCCAGAATACCTGTTTGATAAAAGAGTAATTAAAGGTCCAATGTAAACTCCACCAATTTTATTTTCTTACCTGTAATGGGTATGTCTTCGAACCCTCGATTCATGCTGCAATTAAGAAAATAATTCCTCATATTCCTGTATTTTGCTGTCGTTTTCATCTGGGCCAAAGCTGGTGGAGAAAAATACAGAGTATGGGTTTGAGCACTGAATACCGAAAATTTGACTCATCAATAAGTATCTTTCTGAGATCGTTATTTGGATTGCCATTTTTACCTCCTAATGTAGTTAGTGATTCGTTTGTATTCGATTTTGTTTCGATTAAACCTGATGATGTCAGAGTAACTAAGTTCTGTGATTATTTGCTGTATACGTACATTTCAGAGAATGCTCTTTTTCCGCCATCTATTTGGGCTGAATATTCACCTTGTGTATCCCGTACCACAAACAATTGCGAGTCATTTCATTCGAAATTCAACAGTTATTTTTATGCTTCAAAACCAAATATATTTCAATTCACAGAAGCTGTCAAAGCTGTGCAAACTGAAATAATTTATATCAAAATACGGAGTACATTGCCAAAATCAAAAATAACATCGGAGAGAGAACAGTCAGGTTAGGTTAGTCGAAACATAGATCGACACCAGTTTGTGTGTCAGGTGTTGTCTAAGTTTTTACCAGCCTATTTCAAATCTAAAAAATAATAATTAAAAAATAATAATAATTAAAATAATAAATAATTTAAATACTAATTACACATAACATATATTATACTTATACTCTTAAATTTATTAAAATACTTATATGACTGTCATATTTATACATAAATGGCATATACTGTAATATAAATAAGGCTGTTTTGCCGGATTTTACATTTTTTAACATGCCAGTCCTAAGCCTGAAGAAAATGTGAAGGAAAATGTTACTGACACCTATATTTTAGTTACAGGTAGTAGGACGGAACTCAGACATAATTGCTCTGCCTCCGGGACGGAATTGGGTCTTCAGTTATGGAACCATAGGGGGCCCGGGACGGAATTCGGTACCAGCCGTCAGAAAACTCCGGCAGTGTTGTAAAACTTAATAGTATATCTCAACCAAAGAAGCTCAAAAATTCAAAATGAAAAAAAAAATTATTATTTTAAATGACGCTATAAATAGTTATAACAATGGATTTGTATTAAACATAGAAGTTTACTAATTATATTATTTAATTTTACAGTTCAAAATATTTAAACAACATGGCCAAGTACATATTTTATAATTTTTTGAATTACTTATTATGATTTATGATTTTTTGACGTAATACATCACATTACAGTTTGAATGATTTGTTCGGAAGACAATATTTGTCATCTTTATTTTTTTTTAAGTTTTGTACATTTTTTGGCATTTACTGATATACGCATACCTAACTATTATTTAATGTGGGACGATAACTATTTCTAAAAATTATGATTTTTTTTATAATAATATATAATATATATTGTATTTTGATTTTCTTCACTGGCGGAGTTTACATGAGCCCAATTGTACTTACCCTTACAACAATTGCCTAGTTTTTCAATGATGATTTGAAAATTTATTTGAACCTTAAATATTTAAAAATATATTTAAAAGTTTGGTTCAAAGTACAAATTAAAAATTATAACTCGGAGTTCTGTTGGTCAGGTTACATAATATTATTATAAGCCATTAGGTATATAGTTTTTACTCACTTGATTTTTTAATGGCTGTATCTGATTTCATCTTCCATAACCATTCAAATCCAAAACGATGGTCAATATGTTTTGCAGAATCTCCAATTGACCCGAATACACATAATAATATGAGTGAAACGTACAACATAAGAATCTAAAAAAAAAGTCAAATGGGAAAGTAGGTAACCACTTCGCTGTACAGTTGATATCAAGTGTACCTCGTCTCTGAGGAGTAAGCCACTGTTCAATATTTTAATTTGATAACATTCTCCAACACATATAGAAAATAGAAGAATAGAGAATCATCCAGGTCCTTAACTTAACGACACCCTCATTCACTCATACACTACTAACAAGATTCTTTTATATATATACTTATTTTTACGTTATTACAGTAGGCGCATGTGTCTTTAAATAAAATATTACAATGATACATTTCTTAGATTTTTCGGATATAGTATGAACTATTACTGAGAAATGTTGTTTTAGATGTTCAATCCGTTGTTATAAAAATTGAACAGTACACATTTCAACTATAAAATAATTTGGAATTTTCAAGATTTTTGTGAAAATTTTGAACCTCAAATGCTTAAAAAAATATTGATGTTTTAAGTGTTTACAAATAGGTATAACAATTCACGTCGAATCTTCCATTAATATCAGTGATATATTGTTAAATCGGACGTTTTGTGAAGAAGCCTTATTAATAATAAAATAATAATACATACCTCACATTGAATTCAGTCGTTTTCATTTTCGACGTAAAATCGAAAAATTATTTTAACGCACACTGTTTAAAATTTTAACTGAATTATAATATAATATGTACAGCGCACTACAATACCTAATAAGTTATAGCCAATAGATAATAATGATATATAAATTAATTAATTAATTTGGCCGCATGTAAACTCCTACACGAATAACTTTTTTACCTGAAAATCAAAAATACCGTAATCTTCTACATATACACTTTTAATTGAAAAAAAATAACGTACTATCCTACACTCCAACATTTTTACTTGAATACATGGTTTTGGTATCGAAAAGCTCAAAAAATTAAAAATAGATCATTACTCAAAAAGTTGAAAATAATAATTACAAAAATATATTTTCATAGATGAAATACAAACACTTGAGTATAATGTTTATATGCGCTACCTGTGTATTATGACAGTGGTATGATGCGAGATACCTACAGCGGCAGCGAAGATGGTATAGTATGGAATGGTTTAGTATGTTTAAAATAGATCAGCGATAGTATGGTATCGAATATTGTCGAATATCGATAAAACATAATCTCCTTCGTATCGGTAATTCCCGAACAAATTGGCGTTTATTGCCCACGATACTAAAATGGAAAAAAATAAATTTTACTTTCTTGTAATATTTATTATTTTGTGTTATATTTTATAGGAGTCAACACTATCTATTGTAGAAATTCACAATATCTTTTGTAGGAACTAGGAGTTAACACTATGTCTATGAAGGAGATTACCTACATTTGTAGGAGTTTACCATTACCCATAAATTTAGCCTATGAATTCTATAACTTTATAAGCATAATAGGTAAATATTACTTCGGGCAACAACAACATAAAAATATAAGACATTGAGCGTGTTTCACTTTAGACAGTTCAAAGGTCCAGTCATTGGATAATTGCAATTTTATTAGGTAGGTACCATTATCATATAATTAGTAATGAGAGTAATAATAACGATGGAGTGACGAAGTCCAGTAGGCAATAGACCTCATTTGACATTAAGGAACCAATAAAGTACTTCTGCTGTAGACACATTAGATTAAGCCGAAACCTAATAAATAAAACGTAACGGGACTATATCACGCAAGATAAGAAAGAAAAAATGCAATCGTGGCAAGTTATAATGAAAACAGTTTCATCGAGCTGAGAACACTAGTAAGTTAATACTTAATAGTTACTTGTCAAATAATATATTAAACTCTAAAAGTTTAAATTTGGTATCATATAAGAATAAGAAAATGTGATAATATTTACTGTGTTGAATGTTGATGCGTTTGATTATAATATAATACTATTTCAATTAAAAACCAACTAGACAAGTAGCATAACAAAGCTGCAAGTTTATTTATGTAAATCAAGTTCATGAACAAAAATTGTTTTCTAATTATTTCGGTGATAATGAATTACTTCATTCAGCAACTAAGTGGTTGCGATCACCCTCTTAACGGAGCAGCAAAACATGCGCCGGACGAACTTCTTCGCCCGGCTCCATATTGAGCGACTCCGTTTAGGATTTATTTACTCTTGCTCGTTGCCGTCACTGCATTCTGTGACCGGGTGGTCCACCAGTCAAAAAGTTCTATGTATATTTGGTGCTGAGGACCATCGACTCTGCCCTCAACAGTCTTCAAACTCGCTTGTCTCCAGGACTTTGGCCGATGTTGCTGGTAGTTCGGGCGCTGACTGCACGGACGTACACGATAACGTGTTAACTCCTTTCGGCGTATCCATCGAACCCACAGCACCATTATCCTGCAGCGACGCGTTGCATCCTGCGTCCTTTGGAACGGACATCTCGAGGTCCGATGGACTGAATAGGGGTCCGTTTTGTGGCAGCAAGTCAGAAACCTCAAAAGGCTTAAGCTCGGCCGGAGCGGACAAACACTGATGGTAGACTTCGGAGTCTCCTGCTTCGGCTGGTTGATGACAAGTCGTGGCCACGTTCGGCGGTAGACTCGTGTCTTTTCAACACCGGCCATGTTCCAACCCGTGTCGAAAATGTAGTTGGAATGAACTTTACCGACCTCAGATCTTCAAATATCCTCTTCATCTTTTCGCCTTCCGTTAACTCCAGCATTACGGTGTCGTTAGAATCTATGGTAGACATATTTTATTATAAGACTTAACAGCGTATAGCGTTACAACAATTAATACTAGGAATCCTATTAAATACTATTATAAATGTATTAATTTAAAATTTAAAAAAAAACAAACGTTTTGATTGTATGATCAAGACTAAAAATATTTAATTGATGATTTACTTTAATTAACATATTATTAAAACTAATTACAACTTGTGAAAACGTGAACTAAAGAATTATCTCAGGTAATATATTAAATATAAACCAAGTGTACTTATAAGTACACCTTGCCTACATAGTATTATGAAACCGGTGGTAATAATATAGATTATAATTAATATATTGTTTAAAAAAAAAATCCTGTTTGTTATTCATTCAAAAAGTGTGTAAGGAGATGTCGCTCTATTGTACAGTAGGTCACAAGTGCCAAGTGGGTCACTGTAATGAATGATGTTGAATTTGAATTAAATGATATAAAATCATTGTGTATGAAAAACTATTCTGAGCTTAGACGGTCTGTCAGCTTGTGATATTACTTAGTATATTTGATAATTTTACTATGATTAAAGTAATTCATTTCACTTTTAGGAAATAGTACTACAGCAGGGTTAACTTCATTTTTGCTAAAAACAATTTTTTTTGGTCATTATTATTTGAAACCGTCGAGAGTGTATTTTCGGTTTTGTGAACTTTCTGGGTTGCAACATTTCACACACGCAATATTATTATTAGTTTTTTTTTATTAAATATAGTCCTCTGTTTCGTGGCTTATTGGAAGACACCACTTATGAGGGGTACACTTATTTTTAAACTTATAATATTCCCATTGTAATATCAAGCAATAATAACATAACTATGTAACAAGAATAGAACTTATTATGTGCTTAAAATGTAAAATATTATATGATTTTCATGTTGTAAATATTTTCGTTTTTAAAGGATTAAAACACTGAGATTCAACACTACCTCTCCCAAACATTAGGTTTCTTAATCATTTAAATACTGAACACTACAGGACCGTATTAGCACATGGACCTAGGGCCTACGGTAGTGTTAATCCGGGCCTGTTGATATCGAGATGTTTTTTTAAATGGGTTAGGTAGGTACTCATTACTTTTAAATTAAGATATATTTTAATAAATAAAAATCGTATAAAGATAATCTAACTTACAAACCAATAGGCAATAACTAAAAAATCCTTTTGTAAAAAAAATTGTCTCACTAGGTATTCCTATTTATTTCACGCATAATGTACATTATAAGTCTATGTATATAACCGTAATGAGTATTGTAATAATGTAATGCTGCAAGACTGCAAGAGTGTAATTAGCAGGATGCAACTACGCTAGGGTATGTATGAAAATATGAGACGATTTATTTTTAATATTTTTTTCTGACGTTCGAATCGTTGGACGTACAAGGAAAGTGTTTAAACACTCGGCAAGTCTTTTGTCACGGTGGTCGTCATCATCATCACCATTAAACATAACTGACTACCAGTATCTGCATAGGCTTTCACTATCTTATCATTGATTCGAGCATCAAAGAAATATGTTTCATTAATTGAATTTGGTTGTAAACTTACCAAAGATACAACTGGTGTGTTAGTAACACAAGTTTTTTCTTCATGACCAAATTTTCCACATTTTGTACACTTCATTTTTTTTGGTTTTTGAAAATATCTAGATACGTCTCCATATGTTGAGCAATTGAAACATAGTGGTTCATCTTTGTCGTTACGCGGCGGTAGTTTTACAAACCTTTTGTTATTAGCATCTTTTATTGTACCCATCGGTGGATTTACAGTACTCGACTTCACATGATTAACTTCATTGATACTTAAACGTTGTAGCTTCTTACTAGTGTCGTTATCTTTCTTGAAATACTGAGAACGTGCGTCATTAATTTGAGCAAACGTCATTATATCATAATACAGACTGTCTTCATCAGTATGGTGTCGCGCCAATAGGTAATGACATAGTTCTAGTGACCTTAGACCGGCAACAATCTGTTTTTTAACTTCATTAAATGGCAGTTCCAGCTATCGGCATAATCTAGCTTTGTGGTGAAAATAATCAGCTATTGCTTCAGATTCACCTTGTGCCCTACTTAGCATAGACTTCATGCGCTCAACTATATCGAGCTTTGTGCCTACGAACGTGTGTTTGAATTGACAGACAAATTCGTTCCAGGTCTTAAACTTCCTTCCACTAAACCAGTTGTTCGCGGGACCGGTCATTCGTGAACGCGCGGTTTCAATTCGGAATGCATCGGGCCACGATTTTATTTTGATTCTTAAAATTCATTTTCCTGCGGGCGCCCATGCCCCCTTTAAATTTTTTTTCTATTTAACTGTAGTTCAATTTTTTAAAAACCATTTTTAAATTTTGATAAAGAGTTACTTCCTTATCAAAATAAATAAATTAAGAAACTTAATTAAGAAAAATAAATCAATGAAATAAAAAAAATTATAATAAATTAATAAAAATAAATATAAAATATTATTAGTAAAAAAAAATTAAACATGTGAAATTAATAAAAATAAATTTATCAAAGAAAATTAGAGAAAGATAATTAATCAAAGAAAATTAACCAAAGAAAATTAATCAAAGAAAATTATTCAAAGAAAAATGTATTTATTTTTATTAATTTTATTTTACTAATTTTATTTTATTTTTACTAATTTATTTGAAGAATTTATTTTTATTAATTTTATTCCATTAACTTTTTTTTAATTTTATTAATTTACATTGATTAATTTTCTTTAATTTTTTTTCTTTAATTTGTTTACCTTTAATTTTTTTTCTTTAATTTTTTCTTTAATTTTTTTCTTTATTTTTTCTTTAATTTTTTTTCTTTAATTTTTTTTCTTTAATTTTTTCCTTTAATTTATTTTCTTTGATATATTTGCTTTCTTTAATTTTCTCTCTTTAGTTTTCTTTGAATAATTTTCTTTGAATTGGTTTTGTTTGATTCATTTTTATTTTATTAATTTTATTTTTATTAATTTATTATAATTTATTTTATTTAATTATTTTTCTAAATTAATTTTATTTATTTATTTATTTTTATAAAGAACGAACTGGTTATCAAAATTTAAAAAATGTTTTTAAAAAATTGAACTAGAGTTAAAGCTTTCTTTGGACTAAAGTAAAATAGAATATGTTGAATATAGGTGAATCTAGATCCACATTCATAAAAACACATTGCAATGAATAACCAACAAAATTTACAAGAATTTTCATTTATCGTGGAATGTAACTGTTTGCCAATTCAATTTAAAAGTTTCTACTTTTTACAATTCTTTAGAGGACGTTTAAATAATAGAAAAAAAATTGAAGGGGGTTATGGGCGCCCGCAGGCAAATGAATTTTAAGAATCAAAATAAAAAAAATTATAAAAAATGTTGTTAGGATTTAATTTTAAAAATAAAAATGGGAAGGGAGGCATGGGCGCCCGCAGGCAAATGAATTGTAAGAATCAAAATAAAAAAAATTATTAAAAAATTATGATAGAATTTAAATTTAAAAACAAAAATGGGAAGGGGGCATGGGCGCCCGAGGGCAAATGAACTTTAAGAATCAAATAAAAAAAAATTATGAATAAATGTACATTAAAAATAAATATCAAAGACTGCAGTCTACAATATCACTATNATAAGGTACTAATTTGTTATTAAAATTTAAAAAATGTTTTTTAACAGTTTAACTAGAGTTAAATAATAGAAAAAAAAAATTTGAAGGGGGGCATGGGCGCCCGAGGGCAAATGAATTGTAAGAATCAAAATAAAATAAATTAAAAAAATTATGATAGAATTTAAATTTAAAAATAAAAATGGGAAGGGGGGCATGGGCGCCCGAGGGCAAATGAATTTTAAGAATCAAAATAAAAATAAATTATAAAAAAATATGATAGAATTTAAATTTAAAAACAAAAATGGGAAGGGAGGCATGGGTGCCCGCGGGCAAATGAATATTAAGAATCAAAATAAAAATTATGTATGAAAAAATGTGCATTAATAACAAATATTAAAGACTACAGTCTACTGCAATATCAGTAAAAAATGTGAAAAAATATGATCAGAGTTCTGTCGACTTTCCCTTAGTACAATAAAATTGTGTGTTAATTGATTGAAAGTTAATATGGATACAAAGAAATGTGGAAGAGGTCTTAGTGCTCTTTTACGTTAAAGCAATTTTTGACTTAAATAGTTTAATGTTTGAATTAAAATAATATTGTTTTTCAAACTGTAACTAGTATACATTTTGAAAAAGTATACAAAAAATTCAAATATAAAAATATTTATATTTTTGTTTTGTTCTTAGTAAATATGTGTTGGACAAAAATAGATTAAGTGCCATGTGGAATGAAGTGAGAAGAAAACATATTGGGAATTCTAATACAATATAATTTTAATACACTAAACCATATTTTAAGTCAAAACTAATGAATAAATAAATACTGAAAACCTCACAATAACTCCTCATACCGTCAACTCTCATTATTTCTCAACTAACATTTTGTTATATTTTTGATACATTAGAATTTTTAAATCAGTTTTTATAATTTTTTGTGATAGACAATTCACTAATGAGTGTTGACTGTATTTAAATTATTATTAATTATAAGTAGGTACTGGTACAACGCTAGCCGACTAGCTTTAAAACTATATATTCAGATTGTGATAGTTAATTAGGTTCTAATTTATCTTGGTAAAATTTAAATATTTTATCTTATTGTTATGCTTATACAATATCGAATACCTTGGTAGTTAGTAGAAAAAGATCATTGCGATGCACTCGACCAGGGATGATAATATACTACCACTAGCCTACTATCATCACCACAGCTTCAACTATCCATAGCCCTAAGGCGTACTAACCTTTTTATGACTTATTTAACCCTCTGTTTTAACAGCATAGTCGCGCGAGTTGGGCAGTGTGGGGGGTGCTAGTTTTATCACCCCCGTTTGACGCGCGACTAACAGAGGCTTAAGTGGGACCCTTAGAATAAAAAGATCCTTATTTGGTTTTCTATTTTTGTGTCCGCTTATCAAGTTGAACTTTTTTTTTTATTTTATGATTCTTAAAATGCATTTGCCTGCGCAAACATTTTTTAAAATCTTATTTAAGTTGATTTTTTGTTATTTACATTTTATGAACTTTGGAATATAGTAAGTGGTTTCAAAAAAATTGAACTAATTGTTTTGAGTATGATTTTCGGTCAATGAATTTGAATATTAAGTTGAACTTTTTT